>NC_046171.1:29326431-29416431 GCF_011064425.1 Rattus rattus | reverse complement strand
GAGGCCCCAGGAAGTTTAGAGGACTGGTGGGGTAGGTGGGATGGGTGGGGTGAGGACAACCTCATGGAGACAGGTTGAGGGGGAGGGCGGGATGAGTTATGGAATGTGGGACAGTCGGAGGGTGGACGGGAAGAGGAATAAAATCTGGAATATAAAAATAAAATAAAACAAAATAAAAACAAAAACAAAAACACACATGTCCTCCACTCTTGGGAATTTAGGTGCTCAAGAGATTACAAAACCCAGAGCAAACTCGCAATCTTCAAGTTACAGCATATTTTCATACCTCCACCAATAGTCAAATAAACGAATGTCTTAAGTTTTCAGGCCACATTTGGTGGCCTATTTTGTTAGTGAAGTAAAAGTTACAAGTGTCGTTTATGCTGTCAAGACAAAAGGCACTGGTAGTTCAAGTTAAGAAAGTTAAAGATTTATGTATTCTAATTTCATGTGCATGAATATTTTGTTTGCCTGCAAGTATGTGCACCACATGTATGCAGTACCCATGGAGGCCAGAAGAGGGCACCAGATCCCATAAAACTGGAGTTACAGATGATTTGAGCCGTTGTATGGGAGCTGTGAACAGAACCTAGGTCCTTTACAAGAGCCTCAGGCGCTCTTAACCACTGAGCCATCTCTCTGTATCTGCCACCAAATAAAGATTACAGCTCTAATTTGTAAGAGGAGAAAAATTATTTTCTGCAGAAAGGTGTTCAAGATGTCTACAATCAAGAAACAAAGTAGCTTTATATTCTAATGTTTACTCTGCATTTCTGAAAACAAGGCAGACCAACAAAGAACATGCGGGCAGCAGGGGAAGATTTTTAAGAAAACAAAGTTTGGGGGGTTAAGTATGGGATCAGTCAATATCCATTCATGTTTCATTGTAGTCAGCGTTAACATTTACCAAAAAGACACGCAACTGCAGACTCAAGTCTGTGCTGCCGAGAACCTGGGTCCCTGGCTAAGGTTAAGTGATATTTGCTTTGGTGACTGAAGGCAAGAAGGGAGCTCACTTGGCACTTCAGATTGCTGCTAAAGAGACCAATGCTGGGCTGGTAGGGTGGTGCAGTGAGTAAAAGCACTCACTGTCAAGCCTGATGCCCTGAGTTCAACCCTCGGAACTGGGGTGGTTGAAGGAGAGAGGCAATTCCTACAACTGTCCTCTGACCAACACACCCTCACTGTGGCACATATGTACTTACAGACAGGCACACATATACTAATATAACAATAATGATTATAATAAATCACCACCACACACCTGGAAAATGGAGGCAGGGGAATTAAAAATTCAAGGTTGGGCTGGGTGTGGTGGTGCATGCCTCCAATTTCAACATTTGAGAGAAAGAGGCAGGTGGAACTCTCAGAGTTTGAGGTCAGTTTGGTCTACATGGTGAGTTCCAGATCACTCAGGGCTATACAGTAAGGCCATGTCTTTCAAAGAAAGGGATAACAGCAGCAGCAGCAGCAGCAGCAGCAGCAGCAGCAGCAGCAGCAGCAGCAGCAGCAGCATTCAGGGTTGGGATCTGGGACATAATTGGCATTAGAGGCCCAGGGTTTGATCCTCAGCACACAAAGAACTGGATATGGTGGTATACACGCCTGTAATCCCAGCATTCCATAAGAAGAGGCAGGTGGTGGTGGTGGTGGTGGTGGTGGTGGTGGTGGTGGTGGTGGTGGTGGTGGTGGTGGTGGTGGTGGAAGAAGTGGAGGGAAAGCAGAGGAGGAAGAAGTGGAGGAGGTGGAAGAAGAGGAGGAGAAGGAGGAAGAGAGGAGGAGGAAAAGGAGGAGGAAGGGGGAGGAGGAGGAAGAAGGAAGGAGGAGGAAGAGAGGGGAGGAGGAAGAGAGGAGAAGGAGGAGGAGGAAGAAGAGGAAGGAGGGGAGAAGGAGGAGGAAGAGGAGGAGGAGGAGGAAGAGGAGGAGGAGGAAGGGGGAGAAGGAGAGGAGGAGGAGGAGGAGGAGGAGGAGAGGAGGGGGAGGAGAAGGAGGAGGAAGGGGGAGAAGAGGAGGAGGGGGGAGAGGGGGAGGAGGAGAAGGAGGGAGGAAGGGGAGAAGGAGGAGGAGGAAGAGGAGGAGGAGGAGAAGGAGGAGGAGGAAGGAGGAGGAAGGGGAGGAGGAGAAGGAGGAGGAGAAGGGGGAGGAGGAGAAGGAGGAGGAGGAGAAGGAGGAGGAAGGGGAGGAGGAGAAGGAGGAGGAGGAGAAGGAGGAGGGAGAGGAGGAGGAGGAGGAGGAGGAGGAGGAGGAGGAGGAGAGATAATGCAGGTTAAGTGTTCTAGCTGCTCTTCTAAAGGTTCTCAGTTCAATTCCCAGCAACCACTTGATGGTTCACAACCGCCAGCTAAAGAGATCTGCTGTCCTCTTCTGGCACAAAGGTGTGCATGCAGGGATAACACTATATATACAGTAAATAAATAAATCTTAAAAAAATACAGAAGAGGCAGAAGGAGCAGAAGTTCAAAGTTATCCTCAACTTCACAGAGACTTGAAGGCTAACCTAGGAGAGAAAATTCTGTTTGTGGGGTGGGGGATGGTATAGAGAAACCAGAGTCAATCAACCCCCAATGACTGAATTCTGTAGCTTGCAGATTTTAAACTCTTTGTTGTAGCTTCACGTGAACTTTGTCTGGGTGATAAACCTTATTTCTGTACCTTATTTTCTTCCCAAGGTGTTACACTTGTAAATATCTTAGTTCCCTATGGTGCTTGGTTTCTGTCCTAATAGGCCTGATAAGGCAGTATTTTAGTTAATATGTAGTAAAATGTTGAGAGCTCTTTAACAAACCTCCTTGTCTTGAACTTGCCCTCAGAGAACACGTCTAGTAGTTTTCAGCTTCTTTCGCTCTTTCAAAAAAAAAAAAAAAGTGTTTGGTTTGAAAGTATTCCTATTTTCTTCTCTAACTCATTGCTTACCGTTAAGGCTTCCAGTTTTTAAAATAGTTATGAGATACGGTTTGCTAAGCATGCACAGTCAAAACCCAACTTCCTGCATATCTCAGCCAACCTCAAAGAAGTGCGGTGGCTGGCCGACCTGAGTGTTCTGCGTCAGGACTGTGTGGCCCGGCTCGCTGGAAAGCAATCTAAGTTCCTACTGCTTATTTTGCATGTGGAGAGCTCTTCCACGATCTAGCCTTTAGCCAGGGAACGTCTTTCAGTATGGGAGTAAAAGGAAGCTAAACTATAAAATAGTCTTGCTGCGATGTTCCGGGCTATCTGAGATCCAAAGGTCTACACCGGCTTCAAGAAGAGAGTACGATATTCTAACATCGCAAAAGAAAACAGATAACGCACCAGGCTCACTTGCAACCGAAGTATGAAGCCTAAAGAATTGTTAAAGCAACATGGAGACATGAGGACGCCAGCCGTGTAGGAAGCTGGCCTTCCTGAGGGATGAAGAGGATCCGCTGGCTCACCCCAAAACCTGCGAGCTTTGTGGTCCTTGGGTGCGTATGGATTTCCGTGGCGCAGGGTACCATTCTGAGCAGCTGCCTAACGTCCTGTGCAACTAACTTGGTAAGTTTCACCGGCTTCTCCGTTACAGAGATTAAGACAAAATTGTTTTCTTTTCCGGACAAAGTCGCAAGGAAAACTGCTTATTGTCTCCCCTTACCTGTCCCCCACCCCCACCCAAGGAAGGAGAAATATATAGCTTCAAAATACAAGGAAGGATATTTTATTTAATTGTTATCAAGTTCTAGATTTTTTTGGGGGGGGGATAGGAGGCCTTAAATAGAAGCAGATTTTACAAACTGTAAAATATTCTACCTAGTAATTTACTATAAAATGTTAATATTTGTTTAAAATATAAAATAGGCTTTTTGTACACTTTAAACTTTTTATTCCCCAGCTAACAGTGATTCTGTTATGGATGGATTGCTGACGAGGAACCAGGTGCAGAGGCTAGGTACAACATTTTGTGTCAAAAGACAGGATTATTTATGTCTTTATTCCTTCCTAAGAGTTCATCAGGTTTAATCAGTTTTGACATGAACATTTTTCTTTCCTATCGTTGTCCCTTTTATATGGATTATATGACATTGCCTCAATAGTGACTCAGGTGTGCTTAAGTCACTTAACAGTTATTGCTATGTTTATTTTAAGCTAACTCTTTATATTTTATATTCATAAATTAACTTGAAAAACCAAAGATAAAAGTTAGTTTGATATGTATGTTGTGTGCCTATATATAAATGTTTTTTGAGATAGAGGTTTGCTTTGTAGTCAAAGTTGGCCTCAAACTCCTGGCAATCCTCACGTCCCAGCCTGCTTAGGGTTAGAATTGCAGTAGCAAGCCACTATGACGGCCTTAAACATATAATTTTATATACAATCATCTCATCACCTCATATGAATTTCCCTTTATATCCTGAAGTTCTTTGGACAGAAGCTCTTTAACATACTTAGAGAGCTCTATTAAGAGCACGTACGATGGACGATTCCTTACTCTTGAGATTGATTTTGATTATTTTTCAAAACTACAGCCTTCGTTTTGTTTCTCGGCTCTCCTTACTGCTATTCTCTGTGTGTGGGCTCCATGCCCTCAGGGTTTGGCAGCCCAAACAGACAGTCAGTTCCTTTGTTGAGCTGCCTTCCGTTCCCCACCTACGGAGGCGGGCACAGCCCCTGAGGTGGCCATTGCAAGAGACACAGTCTGCTGGTTTGACCAGTAAATGGAATAACGTGTTCTGAGCTGAGCCGCCCACTCGGATCTGGGAGGGGCGGCAGTAGGTGGGCGGAGAGCTGAACATAGCCACAGTGAGGCATGAGATACCCACCTTAGTGTTCCCCGCCGTCCTTTTTAATACGACGTTTGCCGTGAAGAACCTCTTTGAAATTACGGTTTTGGTAGGTGGTTGATATTAAGGCAGTTTCTGTGTTTTTATTTAAACATGAAACACATTCTCAAATACAAGAATGTTAGGATTAAGTCAAGCATGGTGACTCCTGCCTATAACGTCAGCAGTCAGGAGGCAGACGCAGAATCAGGACAGCTTTGAAGCCAGCCTGGGCTACAGACTGGGCTACAGAGTGAGGCAGACAGTGACAATAAGAAGCCCACCGCAGAAGAGAATGTTCCTGGGGAAAGCACAAGGCTGAGTTCTGTGCTTGAGTAGAGGGGATTTTGTCTTGACTGAGAGACTCTATGTGTGAGCTCAATGTATTAATGGCCTTATATTTGAATTCTAGATGCCATGTGCTGCAGGAAAAAAATAGTGAATCTTCTCAAAGCTATTAATATTATGAGATGGTTTATAAAATAGAACCAACCAACCAACCAATCAATCAAACAACAACCCTCCCCCAAGGACTCATAGTCAAATACGAGTAGAAGTGCATTTTTCTCTCGATCCTCAGGGCACAGTAGAACATTAAAGACTTAGTTTTATCACAGTTTTCTCGGTTTTAGAAATGATTTAACAACTGAGGGCTAAGGTCAGGACTTAGCAGTGCCAGTTCTATTCTGGTAGAGTTTCTGGAAATTTGTGTAAGCCCAACTCTGCAGTGGCTGCCGCTGGAGGCTCAACAAGGTTAATATCATGTGACCAGTGCCCTGGTGGACATTGCAGTATGCTGACGTTTCAATGTTTCCATCACTAGACAGTTAAGAATCACTCATATATTGTATCCTAGTTTCATAGGATACTGTGTAATCCAGGCTGAAAGATACAAATTAGATAATAATGATACAGTTTAAAATTTACTCACCAGGAACCAACTAAGAGAGGATTAGAAAACCCAAGCTTCAGGAGGTTGCTCAGTTTAAAAACATCAAATGCAAATATCAGTACCTTTTTTATATGTCAATATAAGACACTGCAAAACAACAAAAACACGATAACTGGGTTAGGGTGCCTGCAGGAGAGACTCTTGAATGGTTAAGGGTATGCATTGCCCTTGCAGAAGCCTCAAGCTTGTTTCTTTCTTTCTTTTTTTTTTTTTTTAATTAACTTGAGTATTTCTTATTTACATTTCGAGTGTTATTCCCTTTCCCGGTTTCCGGGCAAACATCCCCCTAACTCTTCCCCCTCCCCTTCTTTTTGGGTGTTCCCCTTCCCATCCTCCCCCCATTGCCGCCCTCCCCCCAACAATCACGTTCACTGGGTGTTCAGTCTTAGCAGGACCCAGGACCCTTACACTGGTGCTCTTACTAGGATATTCATTGCCACCTATGAGGTCAGAGTCCAGGGTCAGTCCATGTATAGTCTTTAGGTAGTGGCTTAGTCCCTGGAAGCTCTGGTTGCTTGGCATTGTTGTACATATGGGGTCTCGAGCCCCTTCAAGCTCTTCCAGTTCTTTCTCTGATTCCTTCAACGGGGGTCCTATTCTCCGTTCCGTGGTTTGCTGCTGGCATTCGCCCCTGTATTTGCTGTATTCTGCCTGTGTCTCTCAGGAGAGATCTACATCCGGCTCCTGTCTGCCTGCACTTCTTTGCTTCATCCATCTTGTCTAATTAGGTGGCTGTATATGTATGGGCTACATGTGGGGCAGGCTCTGAATGAGTGTTCCTTCTGTCTCTGTTTTAATCTTTGCCTCTCTATTCCCTGCCAAGGGTATTCTTGTTCCCCTTTTAAAGAAGGAGTGAAGCATTCACATTTTGATCATCCGTCTTGAGTTTCATGTGTTCTAGGCATCTAGGGTAATTCAAGCATTTGGGCTAATAGCCACTTATCAATGAGTACATACCATGTGTGTTTTTCTGATTGGGTTACCTCACTCAGGATGATATTTTCCAGTTCCAACCATTTGCCTCTAATTTCATAAAGTCATTGTTTTTGATAGCTGAGTAATATTCCATTGTGTAGATGTACCACATTTTCTGTATCCATTCTCTGTTGAAGGGCATCTGGGTTCTTTCCAGCTTCTGGCTATTATAAATAAGACTGCTATGAACATAGTGGAGCACGTGTCTTTTTTATATGTTGGGGCATCTTTTGGGTATATGCCCAAGAGAGGTATAACTGGGTCCTCAGGCAGTTCAATGTCCAATTTTCTGAGGAACCTCCAGACTGATTTCCAGAGTGGTTGTACCAGTCTGCAATCCCACCAACAATGGAGGAGTGTTCCCCTTTCTCCACATCCTCGCCAGCATTTGCTGTCACCTGAGTTTTTGATCTTAGCCATTCTCACTGGTGTGAGGTGAAATCTCAGGGTTGTTTTGATTTGCATTTCCCTTATGACTAAAGATGTTGAACATTTCTTTAGGTGTTTCTCAGCCATTCGGCATTCCTCAGCTGTGAATTCTTTGTTTAGTTCTGAACCCCATTTTTTAATAGGGTTATTTGACTCCCTGCAGTCTAACTTCTTGAGTTCTTTGTATATTTTGGATATAAGCCCTCTATCTGTTGTAGGATTGGTACAGATCTTTTCCCAATCTGTTGGTTGCCGTTTTGTCCTAACCACAGTGTCCTTTGCCTTACAGAAGCTTTGCAGTTTTATGAGATCCCATTTGTCCATTCTTGATCTTAGAGCATAAACCATTGGTGTTTTGTTCAGGAAATTTTTTCCATTGCCCATGTGTTCGAGATGCTTCCCTAGTTTTTCTTCTATTAGTTTGAGTGTATCTGGTTTGATGTGGAGGTCCTTGATCCACTTGGACTTAAGCTTTGTACAGGGTGATAAGCATGGATCGATCTGCATTCTTCTACATGTTGACCTCCAGTTGAACCAGCACCATTTGCTGAAAATGCTATCTTTTTTCCACTTGATGGTTTTGGTTCCTTTGTCAAAAATCAAGTGCCCATAGGTGTGTGGGTTCATTTCTGGGTCTTCAATTCTGTTCCATTGGTCTATCTGTCTGTCTCTGTACCAATACCATGCAGTTTTTATCACTATTGCTCTGTAATACTGCTTGAGTTCAGTGATAGTGATTCCCCCTGAAGTCCTTTTATTGTTGAGGATAGTTTTAGCTATCCTGGGTTTTTTGTTATTCCAGATGAATTTGCAAATTGTTCTGTCTAACTCTTTGAAGAATTGGATTGGTATTTTGATGGGGATTGCATTGAATCTGTAGATCGCTTTTGGTAGAATGGCCATTTTTACTATATTAATCCTGCCAATCCATGAGCATGGGAGATCTTTCCATCTTCTGAGGTCTTCTTCAATTTCTTTCTTCAGAGTCTTGAAGTTCTTATTGTACAGATCTTTTACTTGCTTGGTTAAAGTCACACCGAGGTACTTTATATTATTTGTGTCTATTATGAAGGGTGTCGTTTCCCTAATTTCTTTCTCGACTTGTTTCTCTTTTGTGTAGAGGAAGGCTACTGATTTATTTGAGTTAATTTTATACCCAGCCACTTTGCTGAAGTTGTTTATCAGCTTTAGTAGTTCTCTGGTGGAACTTTTGGGATCACTTAAATATACTATCATATCATCTGCAAATAATGATATTTTGACTTCTTCTTTTCCGATCTGTATCCCCTTGACCTCCTTTTGTTGTCTGATTGCTCTGGCTAGAACTTCAAGAACTATATTGAATAAGTAGGGAGAGAGTGGGCAGCCTTGTCTAGTCCCTGATTTTAGTGGGATTGTCAAGCTTGTTTCTTAACCTAGGCTCTAACCCAGCCTAAGCCCAGGTTGTGGGGCTCACAACTACCTGTAACTCCAGCACCAGGCAAATCTGACTCCTTTCTAGCCTCTGAGATTCTGTACTCAAGTGCACACTAGAATCCCCCCCGCCCCACATAATTTAAAATAAAAAAATAAATCTTAATTCTCAAACTTTGCGCAACATCTAGAAAATTGCATAGTTTGTTTTTGTGTAGAAATAGATTGGCCAGTGTACTGGTTGGTTTTGTGTCAACTTGACACAAGCCGGAGTTATCACAGAGAAAGGAGCCTCCCTTGAGGAAATGCCTCCATGAGACCCGGCTGTAAGGCATTTTCTCAACTAGTGATCAAGGGTGGGAGGGCCCAGCCCATTGTGGGTGATGCCATCCCTGGGCTGGTGGTCTTGGGTTCTATAAGAGAGCAAGCTGAGCAAGCCAGGGGAAGCAAGCCAGTGAGCAGCACCCCTCCATGGCCTCTGCATCAGCTCCTGCTTCCTGCCCTGCTTGAGTTCCAAGTCCTGACTTCCTTTGGTGATGAACAGCAATGTGGAAGTGTAAGCTGAATAAACCCTTTCCTCCCCAACTTGCTTTTTGTTCATGATGTTCATGCAGGAATAGGAACTAAGACAGTCAGTAAAATGGAAAATAATCCAAATCTATGTAAGGAGTAAGGATAAAGTTGACAATTCATTCTTTGTTGACTTTTTCCCTATCTATCTATTCACTTTATATCCAGATCGTAGTTCCTCCAACTCCTCACAGTCCCCCCTCCTAGAACCCTCCCTCCATCCCTCTCCTCTTTGCCTCTGAGAAGGGGGAGGTCCCTCCCAGGGAACCAACCCCGGCACCTCAAATCACTGCAGGACTTCCTCCCCAGCTGAGGCCAGACCAGATAGCTCAATTAGGGAAGCAGGATCCACAGGCAGGCAACAGAGTTAGGGGAAGCCCCACTCCAGTTGTTGGGGGACTTGCATGAAGACCACACTGTATTTCTGCTACATATGGGGGGGAGGCACTATTCCAGCCCTTGTATGCTCTTTGGCTGGTGGTTTAATCCCTGAGAGCCCCACTTACCCAGGTTAGTTGACTCTGTTGGTCTTATTTTGGAGTCCTTATCTCTCCCACTCCCCGCCCCACCCCCGGTTCCTCAATCCTTCCTTCAATTCTTCCTCAAGACTTCCAGAGCTCTCTCTAGTGTTTGGCTGTGGGTCTCTGCATTTTTTATGGTCAGCAGCTGGATGAAGTCTCTCAGAGGACAGTTATACTAGACTCCTGTATGTAATCTAGGCTGAAAGATACAGACATAGCCTGAGGCTCCAGGGTAGTTAAAAGAGGAAGTCAGGCCAACAATGTGTCCAAAGAGATCAGTCAGCACATTCCCAGCAAATCGGAAGGGGTTGCAAATGCATTTATTTATGTCCGTCTCACACAGTACCTGTGCATCCAGGCCAGCAGTGACAAATACTGCTCTTAGCAATGTCTTAGCAACATGTAGCATCATTGTGACAAGGCTTTGACCAACAAAGAGGCATCAAGATCTCACAATGTGTCCCTGTGAATCCACACCCTGTTCAGTCGTGGTAATAGTTGTTTCTTCCATCCACACATAGACCTCCGTGGAGACATGGCTGGCTGGCACGTCCATCAAAGTGGAGTGCACAGGGGTACACAGTCTCCAAGGAATTCAGGTGCACAGTCACAAAAGTAAGCCCCTAGAGCATTCTGACACACGGTACCCTGTGGACACTGCAGGGATCCACAGTCATCAATTTCCAACTCACAGTTCATATCAGAATATGCTTGAGGGCAAACACGTGTACCTTCCTATCTCATTGAGGCATACAATCTCATTCACTCAGGAATGAGAAGTCTGACAACTCGTTCGTTGTTGTTTTTAAGACAAGATCTTTTAAGTAATTATATATATGTATATGTATATGTATAGAGAGAGAGAGAGAGAGAGAGAGAGAGCTTGAGAGAGAGAGAGAGAGAGAGAGAGAGAGAGAGAGAGAGAGAGATTTTTTTCTGTGTAACCCTGGCTGTCCTAGACCTGAGATACCCCTGCCTCTCTGAGTTCTGGGATTATAGCTGCATGCTATAATGTCTAGCTTTATAGATAAAGATTCAAGCTAACACAGCTCCACTTTTATTTTTTTTTTCGACATGGGGTATCATATAGGCTGGTTTTTTTTTCTTTTCTTTTCTTTTTTTGGAGCTGGAGACAGAACCCAGGGCCTTGCGCTTGCTAGGCAAGCGCTCTACTACTGAGCTAAATCCCCAACCCCTAGGCTGGGTTTTGAACTCCTTATGTAGTTGGATGACCTTGAGCACTCAATCCTGCAGATGCCCTGTTCGGTACCTGCATATAACAAACAAAAACAAAACAAAAAACAACGACAAAACAAAACAAAACAAAACAAAAAAACCCTCCATTACCACCAGGTGCAAATCACTTCTAGGAGCTACAAAAAGGGCATGATTAAAATACAAGTCATCAAAAACCTAAACACATTAAAAAAGAAAGCAAACAAAACCACATGATTTTTGTTTCATTAAAATAGTAGACAAATTTATAAGGGAAAATGCCAAAAACCTATGAGTAGGAATGACTTGGAAAGCCTTCTGTATCATGGGTTTTTGCTACCCTGCTTTAAGCCCTGGGTAAACCATGCTACCAGCCCAGGTTTCCTTGGATCTGCTGATGAAACACACACACACACACACACACACACACACACACACACACACACACACACACACACACACACATCTTTGATATGCTTTAGCTCAATGGCTGCGCTCTTGTAAGCTTCTCTCTGCTGGTCTGCCCTTCTTTTCACTCCCAGCTCAATGCCTTGTTCAGCTCCCTAAATCTGCCCTCAGCTTAATTATGTTTTTAATATCCTGCCTGTGATCCCAGGCTCAGTTAGAGAAACAGCCGATGGCCACTCTACCTGAGATCTCACATGGGTGATGGTTCTTTCTCTCTCCGAAGCATGGCGAATACTTTTCTCCTCCCCTGTGTCTACTAGCCTGCCTGTAGGAAAACTAGAAGTCCTGCGTATTCTGCCCAGCTCATTGGCTGCTAACATCTCTATTGATTGCTCAAGAACCAATTTGAGAACAAGACCTTCAGTGTTCACACGTAGATGTAGATTCCTGATCAAAACATCAGAACCACCCCTACAGCCTACAATGGGATTATAGAGGTGGGTTGAGGGTAAGAGCATTTGTTCTTGCAAGGACTTGGGTTCAATTCCTATGAATCCATGGTGGCTCACAACTCTCTGTAGTCCTAGATTTAGGTGATCAAACAGGCCTGCACATGGTAGGCATGCGTGCATCCTGAAAAAGTTTCATATTCGCACAGTAAGATAAATAACTCTTAAAAAAGAAAAGCCTGAAACAAATACAGACTTCCTAATAGTTTAACTATTTCAGACTTCAATTATTCTGTTTATTAGGAAAATAGACAGAAAATGATAAAAAGAAAGTTCCAAGGTGGAACAAGATATGGTAAGTGATATTTAAAACTTTGGATTAAAAAAGCACTTAAAATAGGAATAGGAATAACCACCAAAAAGAACTCTAGGGCTAGTGAGATGGCTAAGTGGGAAAAAGTGCTTGCAACCAAGCCTAGTGACCTGGGTTCAATCCCTAGGACCCATAGGATAAAGGAGTGGACCCACTCTTACAAATTGCCCTATGACTGTCACATCTGTCCTGTGATATGCTCAAGCCACCGCTCAATAAATGCAATAACTATAAACTGCTAAAGCGCATGTGATAACAGTCAACCTCAGGTCACCAAAGGACTGGAAAGGAAAAACCAATACATTATTTCTGCTATTAGTTTGGTAAAGTTTGAATATTTATGAAAAAATGCTCATGGTTAACAAAGATGTGGGGTCAGCATTCACTATAGATTCGGAGGTAAATTATAACTTTCTAGAAAACAATTTATTAATAAATATCAAGGATGGTACTTTTTTTTTTTAGCCCTGCCTGATCATCAAGGAACTTATTTGAGATTATTCGATCAGGAGTCTGTGTGGAAAGCTGCATATAGCAATCTTACACCAGGTGGGCATAGATACTTAAAAAGTTGTTTTGACAACGACTTTATGAAATTCGTAGGCAAATGGTTGGAACTGGAAAATATCATCCTGAGTGAGCTAACCCAATCACAGAAAGACATACATGGTATGCACTCATTGATAAGTGGCTATTAGCACAAATGCTTGAATTTCCCTATATGCCTAGAACACAGGAAATTCAAGATGGATGATCAAAAAGTAATTGTTTCACTCCTTCTTTAAAAGGGGGAACAAGAATACCCTTGGCAGGGGAAGAGAGGCAAAGATTAAAACAGAGACTGAAGGAACACCCATTCAGAGCCTGCCCCACATGTGGCCCATACATATACAGCCACCCAATTAGACAAGATGGATGAAGCAAAAGAAGTGCAGACCGACAGGAGCGGATGTAGATCTCTCCTGAGAGACACAGGCAGAATACAGCAAATACAGAGGCGAATACCAGCAGCAAACCACTGAACTGAGAATAGGACCCCCGTTGAAGGAATCAGAGAAAGAACTGGAAGAGCTTGAAGGGGCTCGAGACCCCATATGTACAACAATGCCAAGCAACCAGAGCTTCCAGGGACTAAGCCACTACCTGAAGACTATACATGGACTGACCCTGGACTCTGACCTCATAGGTAGCAATGAATATCCTAGTAAGAGCACCAGTGGAAGGGGAAGCCCTGGGTTCTGCTAAGACTGAACCCCAGTGAACTAGACTGTCGGGGAGGGCGGCAATGGGGGAGGGTTGGGAGGGGAACACCCATAAGGAAGGGGGGGAGGGGGATGTTTGCGGGAAACTGGGAAAGGGAATAACACTCGAAATGTATATAAGAAATATTCAAGTTAATAAAAAAAAAAAAAGAAAAAAAAGTTGTTTTGAGACAGTTTCTCTGTGTAGCCTGGCTGTCCTGGAACTCATCCTGTAGACCAGGCTGGCCTCAAACTCAGAGATCCCTTTGGCTCTGCCTCCTGAGTGCTGGAACTGAAGGTGTGAACCACCATCACCTGGCTAAACTTCTTTAAAATGTAAATTTATGTGTTCGTATTTGGCAGTGCTGTGGTTGAACCTAGAGCCTTGCATATGGCAAGCTAGTGCTGTACTACGGAGTCACGCACCAACTCTATTTTTTAATTGATAAATAAAAACATAAAATATTGTATTGTAGTAGTACAGTATTTGATTGAATTTTCTCTGAATGTTATGAGTTTAATCGTTTTCAATTCTTTTTTTTCCTTTTTTGCGGAGAAGTCTGTCTGTCTTTCTCCTCTCTCTCCTCCTTCCTTCCTTCCTTCCTTCCTTCCTTCCTCCCTTCCTTCCTTCCCTTCCTTCCTTCCTTCCTTCCTTCCTTCCTCCTTCCTTCCTTCCTTCCTTCCTTCCTTCCCTTCCTTCCTTCCCCCTCTTCCCTCCTTTCTCTCTTCCTTTCTTCCTTTCTTTCTTCTTTCTTTTCTTTCTTCCTTTCTTTCTTTCTTCTATGCCTTGGTGTTTTGCATGCACGTGTATCTGTGTGAAGGTGTCGGAACTCCTGGAGTTGGAGTTACAGTCGGTGATGAGTTGCCATGTGTTGCTGGGAATTGAAACCAGGTCCTCGGGAAGAGCAGTCAGTGCTCTCTTAACTGTTGATCCATTTCTCTAGCCCGTTGTTGTTGTTCTTGTTGTTGTTGTTGTTGGTGTGTGTGTGTGTGTATGTGTGTGTGTGTGTGTGTGTATGTGTGTGTATGTGTGTGTGTGTGTGTGTGTGTGTGTGTGTGTGTGTGTGTGTGTGTGTGTGCATGTGTGTGTGTGTCTATGTGTGTGTGTGTGTGCGTGTGTGTGTGCGTGTGCATGTATGTGTATGTGTGTATGCATGTGTGTGTGTGTATGCATGTGTGTGTGTTTTGAGTAAGAATCTCATTCTCCGGCCTGGAATTTGAATCAATCCTTATCTTAGACACCCGAATTCTGGGATTATTGATCTGAAGCGCCATAAGTGGCTTATGTATCAGGCAGCATTCTTCTTATGCTAAGTCAAGCGTTTCTCTTGACTGAGCAAGTGTATGTTAAAATGAGTGTAAATGCACAGTAGCCCACTCAGTTCCATTAGTGAAGGAGGAAGTGAAGAATTTGATTCGTTCCAGCTCAGGTGCCAGAGCAGAGAAGGCTGTGCCAAGGAGTAGGTGTTGCAGCAGCCAAGAGAGGCTGTGATGTGGGACCAGGCTTGTGTGCTAGAGGTAGGTAACTGGAGCGATTGGAGCTTTGCAGGGAGAGCTGAAGTCCAGGGGTCTGAGAAAGGGGGCCTAGGATGTTCACAAGGAACACAGCTTGCCTACGCCTTCGAAATCGGAAAGCTAGTAGTGTCCCGAACCCCTTTGGACCTCAGCTATGAAACAGAGTTAGCGACAGAACGCGTTTTGTAGGGTTGTGGACGAGGTTTATTGAGATACCACATAGAACGGCTCTGAAAGTGCCCGGGAAGGACTCTATCAATGTGACCTCTGATGGTTATGAGGGGGATTGTGAATGAAAGGGAGTTGCTGACACAATTTACCTCTTCAGAATACTGAAAAGGCTCCTTGCCCAAGGCCACTTGGCTGCCATTCTGGGCAGCTGGCTGATTTTTCTCTCTACCAGTGGTGACAACCAGGAGGCAGGCTTGCCGCGTTATGGCTTTGTGACCATCAGGACTCTCCTGTTTCGGTGTTTAACACGGGCACAAACCTTTCTATTTTGCCTTTTTGAGTTAACATAATGTTTGAAGGGATGGGCAAATAGGAATTGCAAATCAGTTATCTTTCATCTGAATTTATATTATTAGGATTTAATCATCCCATAGGAATCAAAACTTCATTTTGAACAAGTTCAGGGAAGCGAAACGTCCTATTAAACATTTAGAAGCGAGGCATGGTGGCTCATGCTCATAACCCCAGCGCTGTAGAGGTAGAGGCAGGAGGTTAGGAGATTAACATTAGGGAGGGTCACCTACTGCCCCTCTACCCGGGCCAGAGCTACTGTGCCTAGGCGAAGTTCAGGCTCTGCTCTCCTGAGTGCCATGTGGCCCCCAAGGGCTTTCCAGACCAGGGACATTCCCGGTTTCTCTAGTGGTAATTTGAGCCACGGACATTGACATCGACCCTTGCTACTGCATAGCCACAGACTCAGGCATGGCCCTCAGTGGCATCTCAGGCTGGGACCTCACCATGGCCCCAGGTGGCAGGGCTGACCACTCATAACAGGCCACTCCCCTCCACCCTTGAGTCTTCAGTTCCATCTCTCTTCATAGTCCTCAAGCTGCCCCCCCCCATTTTCTTTCTCTTGCATCTGACCACCATACACTTGCACACTGTGGTGGAGCCTGCCGCAGGCTGGCCAAAGAGCTGGCAGGCCCCCGGGTGACAGCCTCCATCTGAGCTGTGTGGCTTGGGCAAGTGCGTATCCTTTGCCTGTCTGTGCCAAAGGCTGGAAGGCAGGTCTTAGGGAGTGGGTGGGGCATGGTGGTCTACAGGTCTCTGTCTTCCTCCTCCCATGCTGCGCTGCCTGGATTTGACTTAATTTGATTTGGTGTTTAGGAATCTTAGGCATAAAACAGCTTTGCCCACCAAGCCGAGTATCAGGCTGGGATAGCAAAGGACTGTCATCCACTCTGCCCTTGACTCTTACAGGAACAACACGACCAACAAGGTTGATCATTATCAGGGGGAGGGCATATACTTTTAACAGTTTGCATGTATTATTGAACAGTAGTTACCCATCTGACACTTTTCTGAGTCTAGGAAATTAAGACTGAAACGTATGGGAAGGAGTGAGTATACTGTTGGCTTAGCCATGGGCTGTCCTCTGGGACAGCACCCTGTTTCCAGAGGCCACACTGAATGCCTAAACCACACTTCAATTTCCTGTGACATGTTTACAGAACTGGAAGCCAAGGATGCTACTATGCCCCTTGTTGTATTGATTACTTCTCTAATTCAGTGGTTCATATCAATAATCCTTTTTTATTTTGGTGTTTGAGATATGATCTCACTGTAATCTTGGCTGATCTAGAACTTAGTATGTAGACTGGACTGTCCTCGAACTCATAGAGGTCCATCTTCTGCTGCCTTCTGAGTGCTGGTATCAAAGGTATGTGCCAACGCACAGATTAACAAACTTTTTTAAATTCCTTTTTTTAGTTTTTTGAGGATATAATGTAATTACAGAATTTACCTGTTTTCTTTCCTTTCCCAAACCCTCCCATGTACCCCATCCTTGGTTCTCTTTAAATTACATGGTCTTTTTCTCTTACTGTTGTAATATATGTATATATGTATGTGTGTGTGTACTATACATATATATGCATGTGTGTTGTGTATTATGCATATGTGTATATATGTCATATATAAAATATATATTCATAAATACAGAGGCAGAATCTGCTCAGTCCATATAATGTGATGTGTATTCCTTTGTTTTCAGGGTTGACCATTTGATATTGGATAACCATCGGTGTGCTCTTCCTTGGGGAAAACTATTTCTTCCACTTTCAGCATTTCTTAGTTGCCTGTTATTCTTTATTTTAGATTGAGGCCTTGTGGGCTTTCTCCTTCAGCAAATTCTCAAAGGGAAATGGTGTGGCAAGCCTATAATCTCTGGGTTCAGGAGGTGAGGCAGTTGGATTGACGGTTCTAGACCAGCCTAGGGTACGTGGTGAAATACTGTTTTACCTCACCAGACCAAACCAACTCAAACCAACTCATGGAGATTCTGATCAGGACCAAACAGTGCTAGAAATGTCCACGTAGGTTGTCTCTGCCTGTGGTTTGAACAAGTCTGTAGAGTAGAGCATGGCTGAAAGTAATTCCTACTCATGGGACACCATGCCAGTACTGATCTCGGCATTATGGGCCAGTATTGCTGTCTTTTATTCTCCTCCTGTAGATGAAGGACTCTGCTCAAACAAGGACCAGAAAAATGTGCAAGTTATAGACCCTCCTCCAATTCCTTTTATTTTTCTTAGATCACCCCCAACAACAACAACAACAACAACAACAACAACAAAAACAAAGTAAACAAACAAAAACTCAACCCCAAACCAACCAACCAAGCAACCATTGAAAACTTCTTGCATAGCAAACACAAGGCTCTGGATTTGATTGCTAGCACTGGATAAACCAAACCAAACCAAACAAACCAAACCAAATCAAACCCAAACCCCAGAACAACTAAACACAACCACGTTTCGATCCAGTATACTCTTTTGGAGGCCATCCTATGCTACACAAGACCCTATTTCCCAAACCAGTAAGATAAAACAAAATGAAACAGAAACTTTCTCTTTAAAATGTTTGTTATTTTAAGTGACTTGTATGTGTGTGAATGTCTCTCTGTGTGGGTTCCTGCATGTGGATGCAAGTGTCTGTGAAGGCTAGAAGAAGATATTAGTTCCTATGGGATGAGATTATCGATGGTAGGGAGCAACCTGATGTGGGTGCTGGGAACTACACTCCAGCCCTCTGTATACGTACATGGCAGTCTTAGCCACTGAGCTGTCTCTCTAGCCCCAACAAATGCCTGCCCCTTCCTTCCTTCCTTCCTTCCTTCCTTCCTTCCTTCCTTCCTTCCTTCCTTCCTTCCTTCCTTCCTGTCTGCCTTTCTTTCTCTTTCATTTCCTTTCTTTCTTTTTTTACTCTTTTAAATTGTTATTTTACGTATATGACTGTTCTGTCTTTGTACTATGTGCATGCCTAGTGTCTGCGGAAGCCGGAAGAGGGCATCAGATTCCTAGGATCTGGGGTCACGGGTAGTTGTGAGTTACCATGTAGGTGCTCAGAAATGAACCCCAAGTTTTCTGCAAGAGCCAGCGCTCTTAACTACGGCCCCATAAATGCCTTCTTAACAATCTCAAATATGTGAGACAGAAAGAGAGAGATTGTGTTTGTTTTGTTTTCTGTTGTTTGTTTTTTCAAGGCAGGGGTTCTCCGTGTAGCCCTGGCTGTTCTGGAACTTACTTTGTAGATCTTGCTGGCCTCAAACTCAGATCCACTTACCTCTGCCCCCAAGTGCTAGGATTAAAGGTGTGTACCATCACCACCTGGTTGATAATTTACGACATTCCAAATTTGTGGAATTACTCAGTAACCCATAGTCACTGGGTAATTAAAAAAAAGAGGACAATTGAAAATAGTTTTCTTTTCCTAATTCAGGAGACCTAACCCACAGATTCACCTAACTGGCCACGATATCCCACTGTCCTTTCAGAGCCACACTCTCATGCCCATCCTTGAAGATGCTGCAGAATTTCTAGGTACTACATCCACAATCTGTACCAGATTAGATGACTTGAAGACACTTGGAAAGCCACTCTACCATTGGAAAACCCTGAGAGGAAAACCATTCACGGGAGGTTCAAAGAAGTGTAATGGCACCTTGGTGAGGTATCGATGATACTGATGGTGTTGATTGTGTCTTTTTTTCCTTCTTCATTGCAGGGCAGGCAGCTTGACAGTGGCACCCGGTACAATCTGAGTGAAGCAGTGAGTAATTACTTCTCTTGTCAAGAACTTACCGTTTGTGTTGGTTTAAAAAAAAAAAGGAATATCAGGTCTGTTTTATTACAATAAGAGTAATTGCTAAATAAAGTCTCCTTTACTCATTTTTGGTGAAAAAAGTTCTGTTGGAAACAGTGAGAAGTCTGAATTATAGAATTCATTAAAAATGAAATGTGTTAAAGTAGAAAAAAAGCAAAGGACTTATACAGCTGGGTGACTTGAGATAAATGACAATATTTTATTATGTGATGTCTGATGGTAAAAAGTTGGGCTGTACAGTTCTTGTTTCTTTCAGCAATTATGTTTTGTGGCTTTATTATTTTTCTTCATGCAGATTCACTTACCTAACAAATGTTTATTGACTTAACACGTGTATGTGGCAGGCACTGGGCGAGGCAGAAGGAGTTTACAACTGAGGCCTGTGTTTGAAGGAACCACAAACCTTTCATACATACATAAAACCGTGAACAGAAAACATAATAGCATGGTTATCATGGGACAAATAAAAGGTCACACACAGGGCCAAAGAATACCTCACTTGCCCGTAGGACCTTCAGACTAAAAGAGGAAGAGTTTTCCAGTACAAAGATTTTTTTTCATCTTTATTAACTTGGGTATTTCTTATTTACATTTTGATTGTTATTCCCCTTCCCGGTTTCCCGGCCAACATCCCCTAACCCCTCCCCCTCCCCTTCTATATGGGTGTTCCCCTCCCCATCCTCCCCCCATTACCACCCTCCCCCCAACCAATCACATTCACTGGGGGTTCAGTCTTAGCAGGACCAAGGGCTTCCCCTTCCACTGGTGCTCTTACTAGGCTATTCATTGCTACCTATGAGGTTGGAGCCCAGGGTCAGTCCATGTATAGTCTTTAGGTAGTGGCTTAGCCCCTGAAAGCTCTGGTTGCTTGGCATTATTGTTCATATGGGGTCTCGAGGCCCTTCAAGCTCTTCCAGTTCTTTCTCTGATTCCTTCAATGGGGGTCCCGTTCTCAGTTCAGTGGTTTAATGATGGCATTCGCCTCTGTATTTGCTGTATTCTGGCTGTGTCTCTCAGGACAGATCTACATCCGGCTCCTGTCTGCCTGCACTTCTGTGCTTCATCCATCTCATCTAGTTTGGTGGCTGTACAGTACAAAGATTTTTAGACTTTCCCCCACTTGAGATCCTTTGTCCTCTAAGGAGATTTCACACGGTCTTGGTGTATATGGGAGAATAAGTGGAGACAGCTCAGTGGCAAGAGCTGTCTGGCCACTAGTCTGACCATCTGAGTTCACTTCCCAAGACCAGCATGGTTGGACGGAAAGAACTAACTCCTGTAGGTGGGTGCTGGGGACTGAGCCTAAGTCTTCTGCACGAGCAGCAAATGCTCTCAACCATTGAACCATTTCTGTAGCCCTTTAGGTAAATGTTTGATTCTGTAAGATACTCAGCAACTTTAACATTTTCCAGAATTGACAGGCATTTTAATTTTATAATTGTCAATCTGAAATACATCTTTCATAAGCATGTAACATAAAATGGAGGACCACTTCAGAAACGGCTAGGAATCCTCTCCTAATCCCAAGTCAAAATTCAAAGACCAAATGCAGAAAAATTAAGTTTTTTCTTTGGCAATTATATGCATGGCTATAACAGGTCTGATTATTTCCTCCTCCTTTTCTCATCTCTGTCCAAATCCCCACATACCCATAGTCTCTTTTCTAGATTCGTGACTTTTGGTTTGGTTTTGGGACCCATTTAGTGTAGCCATCTATGTGACTATTGGATTAAAACTATCCATTAGAGCCTGGTGGAATCTCCATGGGGACAAAACTGAAGGCAATGAATCCCCTTGTTCCTAAATCTTATTAGCAGCAAGGGGTAGGAGCTCTTCAGCCTCTCCTCTACCTGTGTCCGACAGTTGGTGCACTTGCTCTTGTGTGCACTCCACACAGGGATCTTTAGCTTCTGTGACTTCACGACTCCAATGGCTGTGTCTTACTCAGACATAGAGGGTTTTGAAAATCTCTTCCCTATCTTCTCACTCATACATTTCTTCGACCTTTGTTGTATGATGTTGACTGAGCCTCAGAGGAGAGTGTTTTGTTCAGAGCTGAGCACTCATCTATCCTATATTCGTAGCCCATTGACCAACCATGGATCTCTGTATTCTATTTACTGGAAAACTGCGGCTGAGAGTCACCTTTGTCTATGGATATCAACATAAATATTTATAAGGCAGTATAAAACCATGCCAATTTAGCTAACCAGCAGTCTCCAGTTCTCTTATAACAATAGTTCTCACCCCTTTTCATTCTGTTCATCTTTAATACAGTTCTTCATGTTATGGTGACCCTCAGTTATAAAATTATTTCACTGCTACATTTTAACTGTAATTTTGATGCTGTTATCAATCATAATGTAGTTGCAACCCACAGGTTAAGAGCCACTGCCTTGCAAGGCCTGTCATCTCCCCCACCATTGGTTTTTGACCAGGTTTACTCTCCTAGACTCTCCTAGAGTGAGCCTTAAATCCATTAGAGAGCAATTATTTACCTCCACCACAGTGGTACCACTACTGCACAAATGGCCAAACATCGACTTTTAAAATGAAGAATTCTAACAATATAATCCAAAGATATGCTAATTTGCTACTCCATGTTGGATACTTGTTTTATATTTCTATTGCTGGAATAAGAAACCATGATGAAGGCAACTTATAGAAGAAAGAGAATATTGGGGGCTTTCAATTTCAGACGTTAGAGTCCATGACCTTGGCAGGGAGTATGGCAGTAGGCAGGCATGGTGTGGAGCAATAGCTGGGAGCTCCTATCTTGAGAAACAATCACAGGGCAGAGAGACCAAATCCTCTTCAACAAGGCCACACCTCATAATCCTTCCCAAACAGTTTCACCAACCAGGGACTAAGTGTTTAAGAATATGAGCCTATGGGGCTATTTTGTTTCACACAGAAATGATGATGGAAAATTGTAAAAGTCACTTTAAAAAACTTAAATAATTATTTTTCTATGAGAACAGAATATATGTACTTGGAAAAAAAAGAGAGAAAACAGTGTAATTCATACTATAAAAGTCCCGAATCTGAGCTGAGTTGTGTCCAGAAGCATTGTGTGCTCTGTGTAATGTGTCAACCCACATGTTGTAGGATGTATATGTTGTGTGCTTAAAAGTAAGGCTACAGAGAAGTCATATAACGCAACATGGGTGAATACTTCAAGAAACACTGTAGATTCACTACACATAGGATTCCAAATTAATTTTGAGCGTTTAGGTATCTTTCATTCTTGCCATTTTTTATGAGTCCCCATTCAAGAGAGACTATGACTTATAGTTTAAGAAACTATATTCAGGCAGGTAAGATGATGAAGCTACAGGTAAAGGCACTTGCCACAAAGCCTCATGACCTGAATTCGATACCCTGGACTCATGTGGAAGAGAGAGAGAATTGACTCCCACAGACCGTCCTCTGGTCTCCACATCTGTGGCACACACAGACACACAGACACACAGACACACACACACACACACACACACACACACACACACACACACACACTACAAATGAAGCTGCATTGTAGAAGGACCAGGAGGAGAAAGCATAGAGCAGCTAGGAGTGAGCTGTGGGTCAACTGTTAGGCCAATTTGCCCAGGAAATGGGAGTGCAGGATACTATACTTGGCAAATTGGTGTTGCTACACAAGACAATAGAGAAAGAGGAGTTAAACGTACAAGAATGTTGTGACCAGGTCTTTTTATTTTTAAAATAGGGTCTGGCCCTGACTGGCCTGGAACTTGCTACCTAGACCAGGCTGGCCTCCAAGTCATAATGATCCACTTGCCTCTGCCTCCCTAGTGCTGGGATTAAAGTTGTAAGCCAACATGCTGGGCCCACATTTGGTTTTTGAAAAGATCACCTCCAAGAGGCAAGTGAGGGGGTGCTCCATGAACTTTTGGCAGAGAGCCGAAACTGTGAGTCTGGAGGCCAAAGAGAACTTGGTGGGTCCGCGGGATGCCTTGTTCCTGGGAGGAGAATGAGGAGTCAGAGAAAGAAAATGTCTCTGAGATCCTGGTTTAGGCATCGCCAGCATGCAAACGGGAGAATGTGCAGGTCGGAGGGACTCAGTGTGTCACATGCTGACTCTGTAGGGGGACTCAGGCATAGGTGTCTAACGAGAGGGTGCATGACACAGACAAGGTGGGAGCCATGAGCCATCTGTGAAAGTGGAGACCAGGACAGCCATGGGATGACATTTGAGAGCAGCTTTGGGATAAAAGCAGGCAGAATTTAACAGATTCAAAAATGGTCTAGCTACTAGTTTGGACATTTTGCCTTGTTGTAAGCCCTGGTTTTGAGTCTTGCTGGGTGTGTGGACGTCAGAGGGAGACTCATGGTATGCTTGATGCTTTGTTGCCCTGGACGTCACCTGAGATATCTACCCATGGGTGCTCTTGGGGTCTCATCCTGCCGAGGGCTTAATGTCTCTCTGCTTCCCGGCCAGCTTGCAGCGAGCCACATTAGCATTTTCAGTAGAGCTCTATTTCTAAGATACAAGGTGGTGCTTCTCATTACTATGTACTTTCTAAGGACAAAAAATGTCTCATTTCTTCACACCTGTGTCCCATTTCTTGTAGTGCATCCAAGGATGTCAGTTTTGGAACTCTATAGATCAGGAGAAGTGTGCTTTGAAGTGTGTAAGTATTATTTATTGTTACATATTTTAATATGGGGCCTTATGTAGCCCAGACTGGCCTCAGGCTCACACATAGTTAAGGATGACTTTTAACTTTCTGATCTACCTCCAGAGTGCTGGGATTACAGTCAGGTACCGCCACGTGAGCTCTGTGGGTCCCAGGGATTGAACCTGAGCCAGCAATCTACCAACTGAACCATTCCTCAGCCTCCTAATATCTTTTTCTGTTAATGAGCCCATTTTTAGACCATGTCTTCTCCATCGACAAGAGTGGAACACAAAGCAGGTGCTAACACTTGCTGAGCACATGAGTGGGAACGCCACATTTGTTTCTAGGCAACCATCCAGGAAGCTGCTAATGTGGGCAGAAGAACCTGCTGGATTTGTTAGCCAGAGCTATTGATGGCTTTCAGTTCAGTCTGTCTCCCTTGAGCTGCAGCTGTCTTCAAGTACGCTGAGAAGTTTCTAGTAGATGACCCATTTTATTATTTTCCTAATGATGCAAACATCATAATTTTTTGAGATATTAACATAGTAGCTTACCTGGACGCCACCCCCCCCCCCCCAACCCTTTCTCTCAACAGGGTCTCCATATGCTCTTGAATTTGAGATTCTCCTGCATCAGTCTCTAGGGCTGAGATTATAGGCATGTGCCACCATGCCCACATGAACTCCTATTGTTTAGTCTTATGATTAATACTGTTAGAAAAAAAATTCTGTTGGAGGGAATGCACAACTGACTTAACTAAAGTTACCTGCGACTTTCAGGACCTTTCATAACTTTCCTTTCTTTCTGTTTTTTTCCCATGCAGAATGATACATATATCACCATTTGTGAGGTGAGTTCACAATCACTTGCAAAGAAAATATGCTCAAACTCAAGTCTGTATTCTTAGACTGCAAAAGACTATTAAAGGAAGATGAAGAAATTCTCAGTCACAAATCTATTTATTTTTTTTATTTTTTTCTATGAAAAGTGTCTAATGGGAGGATCTAAGACATTTGCTGTTTTCTATATCTATATGTATATGTAAGTTTTTATTAATATGTATGTGCATATATACAAATTCACATATGCATATACACATACATGTATATATGCATTCACAGACACTCAAATATAAATATATGTGTGTACACACACACATATATATATACATATATATACATACATATATATATATATATGTATATATATATGTATATCATCCCTCAGTACCCAAGGGGGAATGGTTCCAGGAGCTCTCAAAATTCACAAATTCTTCCATATTCAAATCCCTCATTGTGAATGCAGGAATATGACCTATACATATTCCTACATCTTTAAATCATCTGTATTTCATTTTTAATAGTTAATACCACAGAAATAGCTCATCCCTCCCCTCCCTCTCCTCCATATTTTTGAGACAATATTTCATGTAAACTAGACTGACCTCAAACACTCTCTGTAGCTCAGGATAACAATGTATTCCTGGTCTTCCTGCCTCTGCTGCCATGGTGTTATGAGCCTGTGCCACCATGTTCAGTTTAAATAGTTTTTTTAAAATTTTATTTATTTATTGTATGCATGTGAGTACACGGTCGCTGCCTTCAGACACTAGGAGAAGGCATCAGATCCCATTACAGATGGTTGTGAGCCACCATGTGGGTGCTGGGAATTGAACTCAGGTCCTTGGCAAGAGCAATCAGTGCCCTTAACCACTGAGCCATCTCTCCAGCCCTTAAATAGTTTTTAAAACTGTATTGTTTATGAAATTAAGACAAAAGAAGTGTATGCACGTTTTAAATATATGTACACGGTTTCCTAAGATGCAATTTCAAATACTTTTGCTGCTCAGTTGGCCAAACTTGAAAAATACACAGAAATTTATAACCTGAGTACAAGGGCAAACTGTAACCTCAATCTAATATGGAAGATTATAATTTTCAATGTTGGACAACTGGGAGGCTGGGTCTGGCAGGGAAGAAAGAATAGAAGAGTGCACTCTGGGATATCTCTGCTGAGAGCATTTTCTTAAACCATTTTTGACATTTATTTACTTATTTTGTGTTTGTGTTGGATAGGTGGATGTGTGTGGAGATCAGAGGACAGTTTGCAGGGGTCATTCTCACCTTCTGCCATGTGGGTTCTTGGGATGGAAATCAGCTTGTCAGCTTTGCCACAAACGCCTTAAATCACTGAGCCATCTGTCTCCAAACAGTGCGCACTGCCATACACATTTATGTCACATTAAATGACACCTGTTAGGCCATGTGTGGTGGTGTATATCTGTATTATATACACTTAAAAGGTAGAGGCAGGAGGATCACCCAATCCATAGATAAAACTAAGGAACAGGAAAAAAAAAAAACCCAAAGAGAACCCTTTAATTCCATTCCATTGGCCAAAATCCCTTGCCAACGCTGAATCACATTTCCTCCTGCTTTTCTGCAAAGATCTGTTTTATTTTTCAGTTATAAAACCTGGTTGTGGGATGGTAAGATGGCCCAGTGAGTAAAGGAACTTGCTGCCAGATCTCATGGCTTGGGTTTGAAAGCCAGGAAGCCACATGGTGACAGGAGACTATCGGCTCCTGTACGCTGCCCTCTGATCTATATACTTGGGCCATGGCATGAGCTTCCACTCCAGTGAATAAACAAACAAACAATCAAACAAACAAACAAGTAAAATAATAAAATCGTTGCTCTGCTCTGTTTAGATGCCTTGAAACCAGAGCTGGAACTATGCTACCTTGCCTGAGGCTGGATGTTCATGGTTACCCACGAATAAGCATCAAGGCATAGACCTTCCTGTTTAACAGGAAGTAAAACTATACATTGGGGCTTTAAATACTCAATAGTCAGTGACTATGTAGCATCCAAGCGATTTCCCCTGTCAGTGGGTAGAGTAGACGTTTAGTTGACATGAAACAGAGTGAGAAATTTGTCCCAAAGGTGAACAGATGAGGATCTCCCCTGATGAGATGGAAAAAAAAACCCCAAACCAAATCCTCAGAACCCTATTATATGATCAAAGCATCATTCCTCTTAAATGACAGCCATTAGGACGACTTTGTCAGTGAGGGAACCCAAGGAGAGTCTCATATGCTACTCGCTGTGCTTCCTGGTGGTCCATGCTTACATGTGCAATGTGACTCGTTTTCCCCATGAGAGTTTTAATTCAGTTATCTATACCTTTCGGGAATCAAGCACTTTCATCATGAGTGTTTCCAGCACGGGAGGGTTGTATTATGCAGTCTTTTTTAGGAAAAGCTTAGAAATGGTAACTTAGAGATTAGAACCCAGAAAATGATGATGCCGCATGATCATTTAAAACATAGCCTATGATTAGGGTAGCACGTAACCTTTGGACAGAGGGTAAATGCAGGCTTCTTTATTTCTAGAAGACGTTTTGTGGCTTCTTATTGCCATTTGACAGCCTCACTACCCCTGTGTCTGACCCAACTTGAGTCCCTTTCCCCACATTCTTTGCCAGATATTGTGGCTTCAGCTCTTCTACAACTGTAGGTGGCCCTTCCTACATCTAGAGGTCTATCTACCCCACGAACGCTATCACAACCTCTCCCCTTCTAATTGCTCAAGTCTTAGTTGAGAGGCAACTCTGCACTGTTCCAGGGGATCACACTAGAAGGACGTCTCCTAGTCACGCCCCGTGGCTTTGATCTTCTTACTTCTTGCTCCTGTTGTCCTGACACAGACGAGTTCTACCGAGCTCAGCCACATTCCTTTTTTATTATCTGGGGTGTTAGCTTTAAACTTGCCATTCATTTATTTTATATCCCGTTCTAAGACGATGTAAATTCCACAAAGGTAGGGGACTATGCTGTTTGCCTCCATGTTCTTATAGCCGAGAACAGTATTTGGGACAAAAAGAGAATTCAATAAATATTCTTGAATGAATGGAAGATCTTTTAGAAAGGAATGTCGCAATTCATATGGAGGTTAGAGGGGTGTTTCTGCCTTGTGTTAAGAAAATTAGGAAAGGTGCCGGCAGCCTATGACCCAGTCAGGGAAGCCAAAGGATAATAACGATTGTCTCAGTACTGTGGGGAAATGATAGTGAGGGTAGACTAGACTCTGGCAGGTGGATGAAGTCCTTGGACAGGAGAGTGTTGGCATCCCACTATCCTGGAATAGATGGGCATAAAATCAGTGGTCCTCAACCTGGGGAGCATATCAGATATCTTGTATATCAGATATTTACATTATGATTCATAACAGTAGCAAAATTACAGTTAGGAAGTAGCAATGAAATAATTTTGTGATGGGAGGTCACTACAGCCTGAGGAATTGAATTAAAGGGTCATAGAATTAGGAAGGTTGAGCATGGTCTAGAAGCTTCTGGCTTAGTTCTGTGAACTGCTTTGAAACAACCACGTCTTTGTGGTTAGCCAGGCATTTTAGGCTTGGGAAATGCTGGCTGCTGCCCTTCATCATAAAGTCTGATGTTGCTTTGCCTCCATGAGTGGGGCGGCATAGCTGACAGTTTAGCCTCCACTCCAGATAATGTTGAACCTCTCAGATTGATGGAATGTTTATTTTATCTTCCCCTGAAAAAAATAAACACGAAAAACAGGACCACAATTTCCTTTTTTCCAGGATGGCCTATATTTCCAAGTAATAGCCATTTCTAAACAAAATCCTTTGATTCCTGGAAGAAAAACGCTCATTCTATGGAGTGTTTTTGTCGCCTGGTGGTTTGCATTTTCTCCACCTTGGGTACTAGATGAGCTTTACTCAAATCTTCAAAGAGGATGTGAGAAGTAACTGAACCTTTAAGTTAAACAATCCCAAGCCCAAAGCACAGTATTTGAATTAATCTTTAACTAAGTAAACCCAGGCTTATCGGGCCCGACTTCTTTCCGTGCACAGTTCAAACATCTTCAAGTTAATATTTGCATGTTACGTCTCTTCTTTCCAGAGCAGGTGTCTTGTATTATGGTTTCTCCCACCATCCTGAGACTGACAGCAGGCTGTTCCTGGTATTGCAATTATAAACGGGAGGACACCAGGAAGATTGAGCACAGCCTCTCTGGACTTTTACGATGTGTGCTTTTCCTGCATGAGTTTCTTTTCTCTGTAGCTAAGGGTGAAACATCCCAAGTTGTGGGCAATTCGGGTTTCAGTTCTCAAATATGTACCCTGCTTTTTGCTTTAATGAGATAAAGGTGTCCATTGTCATTGGGCTGTTGGAGACCTTAAAAGTCAGCATTGGTATGAAGACATCCATTAGAATGTTGGGTATTATATAATTGGTAGTCAATTTTTAATTCTAAGGATAATAGGGAAAATACTACAAATAGAAAATCAAATGCCTTGTCTTGGGCTGGAATTTTAGTTTTCTAGATCATCAAAACTTTGACCAAGATAGTAAAAATAAAATGGGACTATTAAGTTTAGCGTTTGTTTGTTTGTTTGTTTGTTTGTTTTTGTTTTGTTTTGTTTTTCCTCAAACTATAGAGTGACAGGGACATGGAATGAATTCAGTAGATTGAGAGTAAGCAAAATGAAACAGAACAAATTCAAATATATAAGGCACTCTGCAGGGTTTCTTCTTGGAAGGAAGGGAATGTTCTAAAATCACAATGAGTCAATGATGACACCATTTTGGAAATTACAAAAACCCACCAGAACTTCTGTGCACCTTAAATGCGTGTCCTCTTTGTCATTCTTTTTTTCCTCCACATTTGAGACAGATTCTTATATAGCATAGGCTACCCCAAACTTTTTGAGTAGCTAAGGACAGCCCTGAACTCCTGACTCTACCTAGAAAGGGCTAGGATGACAGGCCCATGCCGCCTCGCCTCACTTATAAAGTTAGAAAGTTCATTTAGGTTCCTGATTTTGGTTGAAGCTTATCAGCAAACCTGGCACTGATCCCCACCACCTGTCTTCCACAGAGGGAGTCCTGTGAGGTCGGCTGCAGCAACGCGGAGGGTAGCTACGAAGAGGAAGTGCTGGGTAAGAAGACGATACACTCGGGGTTGGGGATTTGGCTCAGTGGTAGAGCGCTTGTCTAGCAAGCGCAAGGCCCTGGGTTCGATCCCCAGCTCCGAAAAAAAAAAATAGAAAAAACAAAACAAAACAAAACAAAAAACCAAAAAACACCTACACTCCCGTATCTCAACAGCATAGGAAATATTTGTATATGAGACTTGGGTGGCTCTCGCCTGTAGAGCCAGCACCCAGGAGGCTGAGGTAGGATGACTGCAGCAAGTTTAAGGTCAGCGTGGGTGGCAGAGTGGCATCCTGTCTCAAAACCCAAAAACTGTCTCTGCTAACAATTGTATATGAAAAACATCCTGTGATTTCAAATACTAGGGTCATGCTGATGAAGAGAAGAGCCAATATCCTGTTGTAGATAAAATACAGGGAATGTGAAACACTGACACTTAGGGCAGTATTGTGTCTTCAACATTAGTAGGTGTATTATCTATCTATCTATCTATCTATCTATCTATCTATCTATCATCTCTATCTATCTATCTATCTATCTATCTATCTATCTATCTATCTATCTATCTAAGACAGTGGGCTCTCAGGGCCCAAATGACCTTGGGTTTATTATGTAGTTGAGGGAGACCTTGAACTCCTAATACTCCTGCCTCTAATTCTATTCTCCTGGGAATAATGTATCACTGTACTCAGTTTTATAGGGTTCTTGGGATCAAATTGCAAGTTCTTATGCATGCTAGGCAACCACTCTATTGATGAGCTACATGCCCAGCCCAAGCCTGGGCTAGCCCAAGCTCAGCCCTATTCTAATGAGGGGATTACATCCCGAACAGCCTTGATATCAAGGAAGGCTGCTGTTTTGATGAGCTGAAGATATCAGGGTAATTTATTTAATGTGAAGTAATCCAGGGCTGGATTTGGAATGGGTGGGAAGCTCGTGTGTGTGTGTGTGTGTGTGTGTGTGTGTGTGTGTGTGTGTGAACGTAAGTGGCTTTGTCCCAATGCACCAATTTTCCAGTGATGTCTGGAGGGCCAGAACTTGGTTGATTCAAATCAATCAATCAATTGATTGAATGTTTCATAAGCTGTTATTTTTCTCTCAGAGGCTAGTGTTTACCTGACTGGCTGTTGGAAATTGGGAGGAGAGTGTTACTTGCTGTCCCAAGATACTCTGCCCTTTAGTGTCTCATAAACAAAAGAAACAGAAAAACAATACTCTGCATTTCTGTAAACGGGTCGAGCTGTGACATTAATTTTTTACCTTTGTTGTGAAGGTTAACTATACATAAAATCTGTATTTGTGATTTCTAAATGATACAGAAAACATCCCAAGACATCGCAGAAGTGCCCTAGGGTGTCATAGCACCCTCAGGGAGGTAACAGGATAGTTTCGGTCTTGAGGGATTCAGGACAAGTGGGCATCTACTGGATGCTGTTGGCTCTACTGCTCAGGTGTGGTTCATGGCATAACAATGGAGCTCACTGTACTCTTTCTATGATGTCATAGTTAAAAAGGTTGAGACTTTGGGTGATATCTTATGTAACAAGAACTTCCATAAAAAACTAAATGCAAACTCTCATCAATGGACAGATCATGGAAATAGAAATTAAACAGAGACACAGTGAAACTAACAGAAGTTATGAACCAAATGGATTTAACAGATACCTATAGAACATTTCATCCTAAAACAAAGGAATATACCTTCTTCTCAGCACCTCATGGCACCTTCTCCAAAATTGGCCATAAAATCAGTCACAAAACAGGTCTCAACAGATACAAGAAGATAGAAATAATTCCCTGCATCCTATCAGGTCACCATGGACTAAGGCTGGTCTTCAGTGACAAAATGACAGAAAACCCTCATACACATGGAAGCTGAACGATGCTCTACTCAATGATCACTTGATCAAGAAAGAAATAAAGAAAGAAATCAAAGATATTTTAGAATTTAATGAAAATGAAGACACAATTTACCCAAACTTATGGGAAACCGTGAAAGCAGCGCTAAGAGGAAAATTCACAGCTCTGAGTGCCTCCAAAAAGAAACTGGAGAGAGCATACACTAGCAGCTCGACAGCACACCTGAAAGCTCTAGAACAAAAAGAAGCAAATATACCCAAGAGGAGTAGACAGCAGGAAATAAACTCAGGGCTGAAGTAGAAACAAAAAGAACTACACAAAGAATCAACAAAACCATGAGCTGGTTCTTTGTAAAAATTAATGAGATAGATAAACACTTAGCTAGATTAACCAGAGGTCACAGAGAGTATATCCAAATTAACAAAATCAGAAATGAAAAGGGAGACACAACAACAGAATCTGAGGAAATTCAAAAAGAATCATCAGGTTCTACTATGAAAGCCTATACTCAAGAAAACTGGAAAAATCTGGATTAAATGGACAATTTCCTAGAAAGGTATCAGGTACCAAAGTTAAATCAGGATCAGATAAACTATCTAAACAGTCCTGTAATTCCTAAAGAAATAGAAGCAGTCATTAAAAGTCTCCCAACTGGTCCCCAGTGGAGGAGTTAGAGAAAGGATTGAAGGAGCTGACAGGGTTTGCACCTACCTAAGAACAACAATACCAACCAACCAGAGCTCCTAGGGACTAAACCACCATCCAAAGAGTGTACATGGACAGATCCATGGCTTCAGCTACATATGCCTTGTGGGGCATCAATGGGAGGAGAAGCCTTTGGTCCTGCCAAAGCTTGATGCCCCAGTGTAGGGGAATGTCAAGACAGGAAAGTGAAAGAGGGTGGGGGACCACCCTCATAGAAGAAGGGGGAGGGAGAATGGGATAAGGAGTTTATGGATGGGAAACCAGGAAAGGGGATAACATTTGAAATGTAAATAAAAAATATCCAATTTAAAAAAGTCTGTGAACCATAAAAGGCCCAGGATCAGATGGGTTTAGTCCTGAATTCTATCAGACCTTCATAGAAGACCTAATACCAAGACTCTCCAAACTATTTCACAAAACAGAAACAAAAGGAACACTACCCAATATGTTCTGTGAAGCCACAATTAAACACCTATACCTAAACTACACAAAGACCTAACAACAAAAGAGAACTTCAGAACAATTTCACTTTTGAATATTGACGCCAAGATACTCAATAAGATTCTTGAAAACCATATCCAAGAACACATCAAAACAATTATCCATCATGATCAAGTAGGAATACAGTGATGGTTCAATATATGTAAATGCATCCATGTAATCCACTATATAAACAAACTCAAAGAAAAAATAACACATTATCATCTCATTAGATGCTGAGAAAGCATTTGACAAAATTCAACCCTCCTTCTTGAAAAAAGTTTTAGAAAGATCAGGAATTCAAGGCCCATATCTAAACATAGTAAAAGCAATATACAGCAAACCAGTAGCCAACATCAAGCTAAATGGAGAGAAACTTGAAGCAACCCCACTAAAACAAGGGAGTAGATAAGGCTGCCCACTCTCTCTCTACCTATTCAATTTAGTACTTGAAGTCCTAGCCAGAGCAATTAGACAACAAAAAGAGGTCAAAGAGATACAAATTGAAAAGGTAGAAGTCAAAATATCACTATTTGCAGATGATATGATAGTATACTTAAGTGACCCCAAAATATTCCACCAGAGAACTACTAAGCCTGATAAACAACTTCAGCAAAGTGGCTGGGTATAAAATTAACTCAAACAAACCAGTAGCCTTCCTTTACACAAAGGATAAACAGGATGAGAAAGAAATTAAGGAAATGACACCCTTCACAATAGTCCCAAATAATATAAAATATCTTGGTGTGAATTTAACCAAGCAAGTGAAAGATCTGTATGGCAAGAACTTCAGGCCTCTTAAAGAAGAAACTGAAGAAGATCTCAGAGGATAGAAAGACCTCCCACGCTCATGAATTGGTGGGATAAATATAGTAAAAATGACCATCTTGCCTATAGCAAGCTACAGATTGAATGCAATCCCCATAAAAATCTCATGTCAATTCTTTGCAGAGTTAGAAAGAGCAATTTGCAATATAAATCCATTTGGAACAATAAAAAACCCAGGATAGTCAAAACAATTCTCAACAATAAAAGAACTTGGGGAATCACCATCCCTGACCTCCAGTTGTATTACAGAGCAATAGTGATAAGAACAGTATGGTATTGGTACATAGACAGGCAGGTAGATCAGTGGAATAGAATTGAAGACCCAGAAATGAACCCACACTCCTATAGTTGCTTGATCTTTGACAAAGGTGCTAAAACCATCCAGTGGAAAAAATGACAGCATTTTCAACAAATGGTGCTGGCTAAACTGGAGGTTAGCATGTAGAAGACTGCACATTGATCCATTCTTATAACCTTGTACAAAGATCAAGTCCAAGTGGATCTTGGACCTCTACCTAAAACCAGATAAGACTGAAGCTAATAGAAGAGAAAGTGGGCAAGAGCTTCAAACACATGGGCACTGGGGAAAATTTCTTGAACATAACACCAATGGCTTTTGCTCTAAGATCAACATTAGACAAATGGGACTTCATAAAATTGCAAAGCTTCTGTAAGGCAAAGGACACTGTTAATAGGACAAAACAGCAACCAATAGATTAGGAAAAGATCTTTATCAATCCTACATCTGATAGAGGGCTAATATCCAAAATATACAAAGAACTCAACCTATTAGACTCCAGAGAGCCAAAAAACCCTATTAAAAATGGAGTAATAGAGCTAAACAAAGAATTCTCAATTGAGGAATATGGAATGGCTGAGAAGTACTTAAAGAAATATTCAATATCCTTAGTCATCAGGGAAATGCAAATCAAAACAACCCTGAGATTCCACCTCACACCGGTCAGAATGACTAAGATCAAAAACTCAGGTGACAACAGATACTGGCAAGGATGTGGAGAAAGAGGAACACTCCTCCATTGTTGGTGGGATTGCAGACTGGTACAACCACGCTGGAAATCAGTCTGGAGGTTCCTCAGAAAATTGGATATTCTACTACCTGAGGACTCAGCTATACCACTCCTGGGCATATACCCAAAAGATGCTCCAACGTATAACAAGAAAACATTCTCCACTACGTTCATGGCAGCCTTATTTATAATAGCCAGAAGCTGGAAAGAACCCAAATACCCTTCAACAGAGGAATGGATACAGAAAATGTGGTACATTTACACAATGGAATACTACTCTGTTATTAAAAACAATGGCATCATGAAATTCTTAGGCAAATGGATGGAACTAGAAAATATCATCCTGAGTGAGGTAACCCAATCACAAAATAGCACACATGGTATGCACTCACTGATAAGTGAATATTAGCTCAAAAGCTGGGAATACCCAGGATACAACACACAGACCACAGGAAGCTCAAGAAGAAGAAAGACTAGTGTTTGGATGCTTCAGACCTTCTTTCAAGTGGGAACAAAAATACTGTCCCATATACAGCCACCAAACCCAGACAATATTGTGGCTGCCGAGAAGTGCATGCTGACAGGATCCTGATATAGCTGTCTGCGAGAGGCTCTGCCAGAGCCTTACAAATACAGAGGCAGATGCTCGCAGCCATTGAACTGAGAACAGGGTCCCCAGTGCAGGAGTTAGAGAAATGACTGAAGTAGCTGAAGGGGTTTTCAACCTCATAAGAAGAACACAGTATCAACCAACCACACCCCCCAGAGCTCCCAGGGACTAAGCGACCATCACAAGAGAACACAGAAATGGACCTGTGGCTCTATGTACATCTGCATATGTAGCAGAGGATGGCCTTGTAGGACAATGGGTGGAGATGCCCTTGGTCCTGTCAAGGCTTGATGCCCTAGTGTAGGGGAATGTCAGGGCAGGGAGGTGGGAGGGGAGTGTGTGGGTTGGTGAGGGAGCACCCTCATAGAAGCAGGGGGTTGGGGTGGGATAGTGGGTTTCTGAAGGGGAAACCGGGAAATGGGCTAACATTTAAAATGCAAATAAAAATGCAATGAAGAAAAAAAAAACTAAGTGCAAGATAGGATTTAGTTATGGCAATACTTATTAGATTATGCACACCAGAGAAGTTGTGAAGTGTTCAAGGGGCACATGATTGCCATTAACATACAGTAACTTTTATTTAAGGTTTGAAATAAATATGTAATTTGACCCTTTAAAATGTGTGGTATTTAAATTTTCTGTTACATTTATGTGTTTTAATAAGATTTATTACTTTTAATTATGTGCATATATGTGTGTCCATGAATAAAAGTTCCCACGGAGGCCAGAAGGTCAGATCCCCTCGTGGTGGAGTCACACCTAATTGTGAACCATTAGACTTGTGTGTTGGGATCTGAACTCAGTCCTTTGCCAGATTACCAAGTGTTCCTAATCACTGAGCCATCTCCTCAGTCCCTAAATTGTGTCAGGCTGTGCCCTAGCATGTTTGCGGAGATTAAAGAACAACTCGTAGGAGCTAGATCTCTCTCTCTTCATCGTTCATGTGCTGTGAGTTGAACTAGGGTTGTAAGACTCAGCGGTAAGCACCCTTACCCTGTGTGGCCATGCCGGCAAGCTCTTTTTGCTGCCTTGTTGTTTGTGCTAAGTGAAGCTCACCTGTAGCTGAGGCTGGACCGAAACCCTCATTGTGTAGCTGGGCCTTAGACTTGCAGTCTTCAGCCTGCCTGAGCCTCCCGAGTCCTGAGATTACAGCTGTGGGCCACCAGGTCTGGCTAATGTGCCACTGTTTCAAGCATCTGCTAAGTTGTTAGGACACACAATTCTGGAATCACAAGTGGTCACATCATTCCTTTGTTCCAAAGAACCGCGAAAAATTTACTAAAACCAAGAATGCCAGAACTGAAAAAGGTGTAAACCTGATTCACAACTTTTTAAAAAGAAATTATAATTGTAATACTAGCTTAGTTACATACATTTTTCAGATTATAGGTTAGTCAAGTTTTTGCCTAAATTTCTCATCTGCTTCCGACCTGTGCAATATGGCTTGAATGATGAGTCAACAGTAGATAAAGGCGTTTTATTGCCCACACACCTAGGTCTGTCTGTGACTAAATGGGGCCCAAAACAAGACCGGTCAATCTGAGAACACTGTTGCCTGCTCGTGATAAAAAGAGAAAGACTGCCTTGAATATAATTTATTGCTCAGGTGTATTATTGAGCAGGAGAGACCTGGACAAAACAGGCACACCCATCCACAGGAGTTAAAAGTGATGGAGGGGTTGGGGATTTAGCTCAGTGGCAGAGCGCTTGCCTAGGAAGCGCAAGGCCCTGGGTTCGGTCCCCAACTCCGGAAAAAAGAACCAAAAAAAAAAAAAAAAAAGTTGAAAAAAAAAAAAGTGATGGAAATGTTGTTTTCTCCCCAGAAAACACAGAGCTTCCTACAGCACCCTTCGCATCTTCCATCGGAAGTAATGGTGTGACATTACGATGGAACCCTGCCAACATCTCTGGAGTAAAATACATCATTCAGTGGAAATACGCCCAACTTCCAGGAAGCTGGACTTACACGGAAGTACGCAAAACTATATCCTTATCTAAACAAAGACGTTTTGTTCCTAAATTATTCGAAGCTTCAAAATATCATGCCTTTCTCACCCGTGCTTTTGGTTTGCAAACTGTCAGTTACCAGTGCTCAAGTATTTCTTAAAATGTTTAAATGGAAAATTATTTGAAAAAAAAAAAATCGAAGATTGAAGCCGGTTGTGGTGGAATAGGGGTATAAACCCATCATTTGGTGGACTGAGGATTGTGAGGCCAATCTGGGCTAGGCAGCAAGTTCCAGGCTAGCCTGAACTTCAAATTAAACACTGCCTAAAAACAAAAAACAAAAGCAAGCAAACGAACAACTGCAATGACAAACTAAAGCCCACCAATACCACTACCACCACTAAAGTGAGACCGATGTCTTAAATCACATGGTAATGAGGAGTGTGATGAAATATGAGGTCATCTTGCTCTATCACATTAAAAGTTAGTCATCTTTTGGATCAGCGTATCCATAGCCTATATCATTGATTAAACTATCTCTGTTAAGGTTATTAGATTGACTCTCACGATATCGGTATTATGGTACCTGTATGTAGGATTCGATACTATCTGGAGTTGCAAGCTTCCATTGGGAGTTCAGGGGAATATCTGCTGTGGATGAAGAAAATGACTTATTGACATTAATGCATTCTAGCACAGATCAAGTATGGTGGTTGTATTAAGTGAATATCTGATACTCTAGAAAAAGTATATATTCTTTTTTTTGTTTTTAGAGCTGAGGACTGAACCCAGGGCCTTGCGCTTGCTAGGCAAGCGCTCTACCACTGAGCTAAATCCCCAACTCCAAAAGTATATAGTCTACAAATATCATTCCTTCAGTAGAGCACTGTAGAACCACTTATGCTATTGATCATTACCTGCCCTGCCTTTAAAGGAATTCCAGCTAGGGTGAAGGGCAGGAGGGAGATTCTCGTAGTGGTGTGTTTTAATTAGAACTGTATTTTAATTTAATTTAAACTTTAATTAAAACTGTGTTTTAATTTAATTAGAACTGTAGGTATGGTAGCCTTTCAGGATGGTCACTTTTAGGAAAGCATGAGGAAGTTCAGGAAAAATTCAACCAAGACACCAAATATAGTAACATGGGAATATTCAAGTAAATCCTTAGGGTAAGGGCTGAATGACTGAGCCTTAGCTCTCCCATTTTGAGGAAGGGGAGGGTGGTATGAATAATACAGACCGATGTCTGAAAGCTCAGCTCCTGGTCTGTTTCACACTCAGAAGGATCTGGGCAGCCACATCTCCAGTGGCACACCTGTCTTCCACAAGTTAACCCGAACTCCATAACCCAGTGGGGCAGGCGTTGTGATTGGACAAATGTTGACTTCTGTCTCTTCTGGATCTAGACTGTGTCCAAGCTCTCATACACGGTGGAGCCCCTGCATCCATTTACTGAATATATTTTTCGAGTGGTTTGGATTTTCACAGCCCAGCTGCACCTTTATTCCCCGCCAAGTCCCAGTTACAGGACGCATCCTTACGGAGGTAGGCATATGTAAGTCACTGGGGACATAAGGACATTGTTCTGAAGCTTCGCTTTCATCTGTTTTTGTTTTAAGCAAGGGAAGAAACCGAGTCCTTTGGTATTCCATTTAGTCATTGTGTGTGTCACTTAACTGTGTGCCTGGTAACATTTACAATTTTTCAGGGATCAAAACAATGATCTCTGCTCTTGTTAAGTCCACATCTTCTTCGGTGGGAAATGTGGTCACAACTAAATACGTGAGGGTGCCGGTTAGCTATTGTTAACTCGATACAAACTAGAATCACTAGGGAGAGGAACCTCAACTGAAGAACTGCTGTCATTAGATTGGCCTGTGACAGCATTTTCTTCATTAATGATTGATGGGGGAAGGCCCAGCCCACTGTGGCTGATGCCACTCCTGGGTGAATGGTCCTGGGTTGTGAGTAAGCCAAGGGGAGCAAGCCAGTATAGGCAGCCCTTCTGGGCTTCGGTTCATGCCTAGGGTTTCTGCCTTGAGTTCCTACCCTGATTCCCCTTTCCGATGGACTGTAACTTTAGTCCAAACTAAACCAGTTCTTCCCCCAAATACTTTTGGCCACTGTTTTTATCAGTGATTTGGGGTTTTAATAAAAACCCAAAGTAAGACAGAAATTGATATTAGAGCGTAGACTATTACTGTGACAGACCTGGAAACAGAAGATATGTCGGTGTGTTGGAGTGTACGAGACACTGCTGGGGCAAAAGACGGTCTGTGTGTTCTACTTCGGTCATTTCAAGCACGGCCCTAGCCTAGTATCTGACCTTAAGTTCTAAGCGGAAATGTCAGAGAGTAATCAGTAGAGGTGGTCACAGAGTCTCTGAGACGCTATTATCAAAGAGAGGACACTCGGGAGACATGTCCCCAACTAGTTTCATCAGGTTGCCAGCTCTACTTATACCTTCTGTTGATGAGGAAGCCACAGTGATACCCAGATACTTATGTTCATACCTATGGCCATGTGTACTCTTTGGCCATGAGAATTAGATGATTTTAGTTGGCATTAGTGCTCCTTTTCCTCCAGCTATTTCAAAGAGAGCCCTATCCCCAATCAAAAGGAGTCTTTATAAGACAGATTAGTACTTTCTAAAGAGACAGCTTGTGTGTGTGTGTGTGTGTGTGTGTGTGTGTGTGTGTGTGTGTGTGTGTGAGAGAGAGAGAGAGAGAGAGAGAGAGAGAGAGAGAGATTTGGATAACGATCCTATCTTGCTGTGTGGTTGTATTTTAACTTGCTTATAGTGGAGCAGACCATATCTCTATGTTGACTCTAACGAGTTGCTGTTGACATCCTGATTCTAAGTCAGCGGGAGGTCATTTCCTTTTATCCCTTTGACGTAGGTGACTGAGTACATAGAGGCAGGGAGAAACAAAGATGTTTGTGTCTGCTAATGATTATTTTGAGACTTTGGGAGGGATTGTATCAGAGGAAGGTTATGAAAATTATGGAAAGGCCTTCTAAAGACAAACCAGTGTGACAGATGAACCGTCTACCTCTAGTCCACCGACAGTGGGCAGGACATTTGCCAGAAGTATTCAGAAGGAGAGAGCTCTATTCAAGATCCAAGACATTAAAACACCATTCTATGGAGAGAGCAGATAGAAGAATATTCCATGGGGCTAAGGTATAATTAGTAGGTGGAGACAAGGAACAAAGTTGGGCTGGTGAATCATTTGTTGGTCTTTCTGCTAGTAACATATAGAGTCTGTGGGCAAATGATTTCATCGTTTAACTCATATTCCCTTCATCCACAGCAAGGGTGGGGCATGAGTGAGGCTGTAAGCCGGGGCTCCCAGGGACTGTGGAGGGCTGTAAAGGAGGTATTATCTAGATTGTCAGGGAAGATAGCAGTACAAATGAAATAAAACATACCAATCCTGCTCATCGGAAGCACATTTTCTTTTCTTTCTTTCTTTCTTTTTTTTATTCTTTAATCTTTTCCTTACAGTCTAGTTGTTATCCCCCTCCTGGTCCACCCTCTGACTGTTCCTCATCCTATACCTCCTCTACCATCTCCAAGAGGATGTCCCCACCTTTCCACACCCACCCCACCAGACCTCCCCACTCCCTGAGGCCTCAAGTCTCTTGAGTGTTAGGTGCCTCTTCTCTCACTGGGCCAGACCAGGCAGTCCTCTGCTGTATATGTGTCAGGGGCTTCATATCAGCTGGTGTATGCTGTCTGGCTGGTGGCTCAGTGTCTGAGAGAACTTGGGGGTCCAGGTCAGTTGAGACTGCTGGTCTTCCTATGGGGTCACCCTCCTCCTCAGCTTCTTCCAACTTTTCCCTAATTCAACCACAGGAGTCCCTGGTTTCTGTCCATTGGTTGGGTGCTAGCATCTGAATCTGACTCTTTTAGCTGCTTGTTGGGCCTCTCAGAGGGCAGCCATGCTAGGCTCCTGTCTGAAGCACATTTTCTTCTTGAACTAGTCAGGTCATAGCTCACGGAGGAAAAAGCTCCACGACTTGCCTTAGTCATTTTTGTGTTAATCATTGAGTCTCTTGTGCAGAGTCTCATCTTCTGGTGTGATTCCCTCCTACTGCTTGCTTGCATCTCCAGAGGTTTTTGACAGCTCTTTGTCTAGAAGATAGGTCCCATTCGACTCTCCAATATTGGTTATTTCACAATTTAAAATTGAGGAAATGCAACAGTTTTAGTTCAGTACTTAGCTGGTATGATTAAGAGAGCACGAATTCCAGCTCAAAATTTCTAACTCGCGTCCCTTGGCCACATTTTCAGTATTAATCAAAAGATCTTATTTCTGTCAACCTTTGAACACATTTTGTTCATTGTTCTAGTCTAAGAGCATAGAAATCTGTACTTTGTGCCCTCACTATGTCGCTTGATATTTTTCCAGTACCAGAAACTGCGCCTTTCATCACGAACATCGAAAGCTCGAGCCCTGACACTGTGGAGGTCAGCTGGGCTCCACCCTATTTCCCAGGTGGACCTATTTTGGGTTATAATTTAAGGCTGATCAGTAAAACTCAAAAATTAGATTCAGGGACACAGAGAACCAGTTTCCAGTTTTATTCTACTCTTCCAAACACCACTTACAGGTAAGAGATAAACAGAGAAATTGCACCAGCCTTCATGCAGGCATGATGATGATTTAAAAAAAAAACATGTCTAAAAATCAGTTAAGTGTATTTAGAAACGTGACACTGACTCTATTCCATTGTATTGCAGTTGTCCTTTTTCTCAAATTTCCATGTGTATTAGATCACACAATTCTAAACAGAAAATGTTTTCAATATATCAAATGATCCTTTTAAATATGAGGCAATAATAACACATATACCATGGCTGTGGTTTGTTTATTTAATCAAACATCAAGAGAAATAAGGAGGTAAAATCCTGTTAGTGTTTTTTTTTTTTAAATTAACCACCAAAGATTATTTTATTATTGTTAGCTTCTCTGGCCTTTACTGAGACTTCTTTAAACAAGGGGGAAATGGAGGTCATGCAGATAGCAGAGTTCAGCTTCTGACCTCAGTGACCCTGAACTATTCCGTGGGGAATGCAAACAAGGACATGATTGATGGTCTCTGGTTGCTGAGCAGTGACACTGAGTAACTAGGTCTGTTCACTACCACAGGATCTCTAAATAGAATCCCTGTCGCCCCTATATTTATCTCATGTTCACAGCATGCCGTGTGAAACACGTCTCTCCAAATTGTGTTTGGAATAGGTTTTCTATCGCAGCAGTCAATGAAGTCGGTGAGGGGCCAGAAGCAGAATCTATGATTACCACTCCATCCCCAGCAGGTATGGTCTAGGTTTTTCCTTTCTGTTACGTAGGGATAAGTGTTAACTGGGGTAAAGGTCAGAGTTCAGAGGTCATATGGAAGACCTCAAGATCCCTTCACTTTATGCATGTTATTCTTTCGGTACCTGATAATTTTAAGTTTTACATTATTCTACACATTTGCCAAATAGGTTAGATAGATAGTTGATATGAGAATTTTGAGATTTTGAAAAATAGAATGAAAAAGGTAGGCATTTTAAGAAAGATGACTTCAAACAAATTTTTGGTTTTAGTTTAAATCAACAAGTATGGTAATATGCATTTACGAATTGAGGAGTTAGATATAAACTTCCTTATCATGACCCGGCTTCACATGTGTATGGTTACATTGAACATTTTCTCAGCCTGCTTTAATGTTTTAAGTACACACAAACATAAAAATTTAAATATTAACTCTTTGAAAATTCAGTCCGTGAATTTACTTTACTTTTTTGTAAGTCTTCCTTTTCGGTTACTGTTTTTAAACAATTACCTTGATGTCATTTATGATTGGCCAATATTTTTGGCTGATCCTAGACTCTAGGAAAAGAGAGGTATTTTTGTCATGCATGAACCATGGCCAAAGGAAAAGTTAAATATAGAGCAAGGTTAAGTTTGCTGTGTGACTATTGCTTACCATTTATTAATTGCCCAGAAGCATCTATCACCCACGGACCTTGCATCACTTTCCAGCTAAACAGGATATCAGAGTTCTGTAACCTTCACATTTTATTTTGAGATTTTTCTCCTGCTTGAAACACCTTCAACATAGCTCGAGTTACACAACAATCCACGTTGCTTGAGGCTGGATTACACTTACCAAGAAAATTATCTTGACTGGGGATAATGATTTAACATCTATTGGAACAAGGACGTTAAGATCGTGTAATATGTCACACGATATGGTCACGTAGTCCTACTTGACTGTCATCATATTTCCTACCCCCAGCCATGGATTTATGGAGATTATGCCACAGCTGCAATACCTCTAAAGTAACTCCAGAAAATTTAGTCAGTCTTTTTAAAAAAGTACTGTCTTCCTTGTGTAGAAGAATTAAAACTTTTTGTGTTGGTTTGTGTATGGTTGGTCTGTCTGCCTATAAATCATGTTTTTCAGTTCAAGAAGAAGAACAATGGCTCTTTTTATCCAGAAAAACTTCTCTAAGAAAGAGGTCTTTGAAGTACTTAGTGGACGAAGCACATTGCCTTTGGTCAGATGCTATACGTCATAATATTACAGGTCAGTCTGACAGAATCATGTTCTTTTACTATGAAAAGAAGTATTTAGGATTTCCAACAGAAAACTTCTAGAATAGAGGAATATTAAAAGTTGCTCTTGGATCCCAGAGCTAGGTATGGTTCATCTGTTTCTGAGTTATTGATTACTGGGATCCCATAGATCCCTGAAACAGTATAGGATATTGTCAGTACTCCTGGTTATCCTTCAGAACTTGATAGAAGACACAGTTTCTGAAGACACCCAAATTTTAGTCATAGAACATGGAGAAATCACACAGTGTACTGACCTGGAAACTTTATCCTTTCTGGATAGCTTTCGTAGTGCTGAAATGGTCAAAGCACACTGTAGAGTGACTATAGGGAAACTATTTTCTGACTATGACGAAGAAGTTCTGTGTATGAACTTGTGAATGTGACCAAATGCATGAGACCTATGCAAGATCAAGCCAGAAAAAAATCCCAGCATGGATGGGGGAGGGTTGAAAAAATCCTCTATTTGAGAGGGTCTATTGACAACTGCTGGCTGCTGGGAGATGGAGAGTGACTGTTTTTCTGTGACCCCTGAGAGGCTGCCCGTATTCCCAAGTGGCCCCATATTCATTCATATACTAGCAACACTATGTGGACACAGGGAGCTTGAAAAGAGAATACATGAGGGAAGAGTGGTTGGGATAGACAAAGAATTAGAGGGGAACAAATGAGGGATGGATTTGATCCAAGGACATTTATGAAACTCTCAAACAATAAAATAATATCCAAACATGCTTTTGTGTCTGGAGATGTAGCCCAGATGGGGCACATGCTTAAACATGCCTGAGTGAGGACTTAGAGACCTTCTTCAGCGCAAAACAAACAACCCCACATCAAGTCCACTCTACCCCCCAAATTTCCAGTGATGCTAGAGTTTACGCTCCTGAATATTTGTGTATTATACTATTCTAAATTCTTCTAGTATTTTTATAGACATTATGAAAATACCCAACATATTAGTTACATGTACTAGAAGAATTTAGAAGGATATTTTTAAATTATAAGAACTTCTATTTGACTTTAATAAATAGTAAAGACAAGTTTGCTTCTAAGTCTTGTCATCCTTGGGGACATTTAACCACGTGTATGTGCTTTCTTGGCTCTTCTAGGAATATCAGTCAACACTCAGCAGGAAGTGGTTTATTTCTCAGAAGGAACCATCATATGGATGAAGGGGGCTGCTAACATGTCTGATGTGTCTGACCTGAGGATCTTTTACCGAGGCTCAGCACTAGTCTCTTCTATCTCTGTAGACTGGCTTTACCAAAGGATGTATTTCATCATGGATAAACGGGTTAGTTAGAGGGACTATGACTAATTGTATGTACAAACAAGCATATCTGGTGGTATCCACAGGTTTGACTCATTGATTGCTGACTTCAGATACTAGATTAGCAATGAATAATGGACTTAATTTACGAAATGCTCTGCCTTATTATTAAGTCATCATTATTTGTGGCTTTCCCCCCATCTTTATTAAATTGGGTATTTCTTATTTACATTTCAAATGTTATTCCCTTTCCTGGTTTCCAAGTCAAAATCCCCCTAGCCCCCCCTCACCTTCTCTATGGGTGTTCCCCTCCCCATCCTCCTCCCATTACCACCCTCCCCCCAACAATCATGTTCACTGGTGGTCCAGCCTTGGCAGGACCAAGGGCTTCCCCTTCCACTGGTGCTCTTACTAGGCTATTCATCGCTACCTATGAGATTGGAGCCCAGGGTCAGTCCATGTATAGTCTTTGGGTAGTGGCTTAGTCCCTGGAAGCTCTGGTTGGTTGGCATTGTTGTTCATATGGGGTCTCAAACCCCTTCAAGCTCTTTCAGTCCTTTCTCTGATTCCTTCAACAGGGGTTCCCGTTCTCAGTTCAGTGGTTTAATGATGGCATTTGCTGTATTCTGGCTGTGTCTCTCAGGAGAGATCTACATCCAGTTCCTGTCAGCCTTATTTGTGGATTTTTATGGTTATAAGTTTTTATTAATGATACTTTATCTGCTTGTTATCACTGTGAGACTGTCCATCATGGGCAGAATCTGCTGCGAGCATCTTTAATTATATGGTAACCTGGATTGATTTTAGTAGGTCTCTGAGAATATGTCAGTACTGGAATCTTTGAGAACTCTCTCTGTGTTTCCTGTTTTCATTTTATTTATTTATTTATTTATTTATTTATTAAATAGTTGTTGCAAGTGAATTTTTTTATTTTATTTTATGTATGTGAGTACACTGTTGCTGTTTTCAGACACACCAGAAGAGGACATCAGATCTCATTACAGGTGGTTGTGAGCCACCATGTGGTTGCTGGGAATTGAACTCAGGACCTCTGGAGGAGCAGTCACTGCTGAACCATCTCTCCAGCCCCAGTTTTCATTTTATAAGTGCATGTTTATTGCAATGAACAGAGGGCAACCACTCTACCTGAAACCCAGACACTTGTAGTGTACAATAAAAGTTTGGAAAATAATTGGGTACCTCCATAAACCAAGAAAAACATACAAATTACTGGTACTAATAGAATATAAGCTGATTAGAACATAAGATACGCTGTTCCTGGGGTTGGGGATTTGGCTCAGTGGTAGAGCGTTTGCCTAGCAAGTGCAAGGCCCTGGGTTCGGTTCCCAGCTCTGGGAAAAAAAAAAAAAGATACACTGTTCCTTTTGTTTTTTTCATACTGAGTATTTTCGTATAGCCCAAGTTGGCCCATTATCCATGATCTTCCTGCATCTGCTTCCTCAGTTCTGGGAACAGCTATGCACCAATTAAATTACCCTTTAAATACCTTTTCAAAGAGTTCATAGTCATTGTCACAATTCCAAGCACAGAACTGCTCAGGAAATACTTGGTGGCCACAATGAATGCAGACAGACATTAATCCCATTGCTATACTTTTTCGTTCTCTAGGTGTATGTCTGTGACTTAAAGCATTGCTCAAATCTTGAGGAAATCACTCCATTCTCTATTGTTGCACCTCAAAAAGTTGTGGTTGATTCCTACAATGGGTAAGTGTTAGCTTTGTGAGCATGAGTTCGCTTCCACTGGCAAGAATGTCTGTGAATCCCTCTTGTGATCAGAACACTATAGCACCCAATGAGCCCATTTGAGTGCCTCATTTTAGGTCAACTTAATTAAAATTGCTTTCAAATTTGATGGCTTCCTCTTCAACAGCAAACTACAGTTACATGGAAATGACCTGTTGTTAGAGACCTTGGGACCATGAGTCTAGTACGAGATTTGACGCTATTTTGTGATGGGAATCAGTACCTCACTGCTCTCTTTAACAGCCACTGTGAGAAGCTACTTCATTATTGCCTCTGTAGCCGAGCCGTACAGCTCTACTTAATCTTCTGGCCTGGCTCTTACGTCTACCAAGAGGCCGACTGGATAAGTAGGCTGCTAGACATCTACCCTCATGTGATGGGATTTGATGGTTGAGAACAAGTACAGATTTCAAGTATAGGACTCCTATTCTCTGGTGTGAAAAATGAAGCAGACAAAACTAGCAAACAAACAGAACCCCAACACATTTGGGCTCAGCCAAGCTGTTCAGGTGCAGAGAGTTCCCTAGCAAGCAGGTCTGTCTCCCTACTTTTGACAATGAGCTGTATCATCCTGAGAATGAGATGAAGACACATTGTGTATGTTAAATGTTCATCCGTGTGTTTTGACCAAAATATAGAAAGTTATTTTGGGGGCTTATTTCTTTTTTTAATTCTTTTTTCCTCTATTGAATATTTTATTTATATTTTAAATGTTATCCCCATTCCTGGTTTCCTTTCTGAAAAGCCCCTACTCCATTCCCCCTCCCCCTGCTTCTATACTGTGCTCACCCAACCAACCACCCACTCTTTCCCACCTCCCCTCCCTGGCATTCCCCTACACTGGGCCATTGAGCCTTCACAGGACCAAGGGTGTCTATCCCGTTGATGCCCTACAAGGCCATCCTCTGCTACATTTCTGGCTGGAGCCATGGGTCACTCCATGTGTACTCTTTGGTTGGTGGGTTAGTCCCTTGGAGCTCTTGGGGGTCTGGTTGGTTGATATTGTGTTCTTCTTATGGGGTTGCATAAGAAGCAACCCTTCAGCTCCTTCAGTCCTTTCTCTAACTCTTCCATTGGGGAACCATTCTCAATAGAATGGTTGGCTACAAGTATCTGCCTCTGTATTTGTCAGGTTCTGACAAAGCCTCTCAGGAGACAGCTATATCAGGCTCCTGTCAGCATGCAATTCTTGTCACCAGCAATAGTGTCTGAATTTTGTGGCTATATATGGGATAGATTCCCCAGGTGAGGCAGTCTCTGAATGGCTTTTCCTTCAGTCTCTGCTCCACATTTTGTTTCCCTATTTCCTCCTGTGAGTATTTTGTTCCCCCTTCAGAAGGACTGAAGCATCCACACTTTGATCTTCCTCCTTCTTGAGCTACATGTGGTTTGTAAATTGTATTTTGGGTATTCCAAGCTTTTGGGCTAATATTCATTTATTAGTGAGTACATGTCATGTGTGTTCTTTTGTGATTGGATTACCTCACTCAGGACGATATTTTCTAGTTCCATTCATTTTGCCTAAGAATTTCATGAAGTCATTGTTTTTAATTTCTGAGTAATATTCCATTCTATAAATGTACCACATTTTCTGTATCCATTCCTCTGTTGAAGGACATCTGGGTTCTTTCCAGCTTCTGGCTATTATAAATAAGGCTGCTATGAACATAGTAGAGCATGTGTCTTTGTTATATGTTGAAGCATCTTTTGGGTATATGCCCAGGAGTGGTATAGCTGGGTCCTCAGGTAGTACTATGTCCAATTTTCTAAGGAACCTCCAGACTGAATTCCAGAGTGGTTGTACCAGCTTGCAATCCCAACAACAATGGAGGAGTGTTCCTCTTTCTCCACATCCTCACCAGCATCTGCTGTCACCTGAGTTTTTGTTCTTAGCCATTCTCACTGGTGTGAAGTTTCCACCTGAGGGTTGTTTTGATTTGCATTTCCCTGATGACTAAGAATGTTGAACATTTCTTTAGGTGCTTCTCAGCCATTCTATATTCCTCAGTTGAGATTTTTTTGTTTAGCTCTGTACCCCATTTTTAAATAGGGTTATTTGGCTCTCTGGAGTCTATCTTCTTGAGTTCTTTCTATATTTTGGATATTAGCCCTCTATCAGATGTAGGATTGCTAAAGATCTTTTCCCAATCTGTTGGTTGCTGTTTTGTCCTATTGACAGTGTCCTTTGCCTTACAGAAGCTTTGCAATTCTATGAAGTCTCATTTGTCTATTGACAAATTTGTCTATTGATCTTAGAGCATAAGCCATTGGTGTTCTGTTGAGGAAAGTTTCCCCAGTGCCCATGTGTTCGAGGCTCTTGCCCAGTTACTTTTCTATTAGTTTCCATGTACCAGGTTTTATGTAGAGGTCCAAGACAGAAAAGGTTTGCAAGAATTTTTTTTGAGTATTTTTGCGTCAATATTCATAAAGGAAATTGGTCTGAAGTTCTGTTTCTTTGTTGGGTCTTTGTGTGGTTTAGATATAAGCGTAATTGTGGCTTCATGTAATGAACTGGTTAGTGTTCCTTCTGTTTCTATTTTGTGGAATAGTTTGAGGAATATTGGTATTAGGTCTTCTTCGGAGGACTGATAGAATTCTGCACTAAACCCATCTGGTTCGGGCTCTTTTTGGTTGGGAGACTTTTAATAACTGCTTCTATTTCTTTAGGAGGTTGTTTAGATGATTTTATTTGATCCTGATTTAACTTTGGTACCTCATATCTGTTTGTGTACATATATATGAATGATTCATGTGTCCTTTTGACTGTATTATCCTCATATCATGATGCTGCTCCTTTCTAAATGTTAAACTGCACCCATACTTACAGCTCTTTATGAATATGCATGTACACAGCGGGTTATGGTTCACATGTGAAGGAGAACAGGTGGTGTTTTTCTGTCTGAGTTTGGGTAGCTCAGTTTCTGTACTCATCGATTTTCCTACAAATTTCATGGTTTCATTTTTCTTTTCAACTGAATATTATTACTGAATAATATTAAAAACAATCCGGTGGGCATATGTCCCATATTTTCACTATCCATTCTAGATTTCCTTGCTATGACAAGCAGCATAGTAATAAACATGGGTGCAACAATCTCTATGGTAGGCTATAGGGTTCTTAGGGGTATATGCCTGGATTACATGGTACTTCTGTTTTAAATGTTAAAATGGTAAATTTAAACTGATTTACACAACGGCTATATTAACTTACTTGCCCAGTGCAGTGAACTTTTGTGTACCCTCGTCAACATTTGTTGTCATGTTTCTTGATGACAGCCATTCAGACTATGGTAAGGTGGCATCTCAAAGCAGTTGTAATTTGCATTTCCTTCGTGTCTAGAGATGATGGACACTTGTACAAAATGTTGTTGGCCATCTGTGCTTCTTCTTTTGAAAACTTCTATTGAACTCATTGGTCTATTTATTGATTGGCAGTTTTATTTCCTTAGTATTTGGTTTCTGGAATTCCTTGTAAATTCTTGATTTTATCCCCCTTTCTGAAGTGTGACTGGTTAAGATTTTCTTCCGTTCTATGGGGTGTTAACTTGCTCTGTTCATAGTATACTTTGCTGTGCATTCACTTGAAAACTATGAAGTCCTGTCTACTGATACTTGGGGCTAGTTCCTATTCTGTTTAGAAAGTTCTTCCCTACCTAGTGTCTTGAAGCATAGTTTGTTTTCTTCTAGCACTTTCAATTTTTCAATCTTTTTTTTTTATTCATCTGAGACAGGTGCATGTGTGTGTGTGTGTGTGTGTGTGTGTGTGTGTGTGTGTGTGTGTGTGTGTGTGTGTGTGTATGTGTGTCCCAGATTGTCCTGGAACTAACTCTATAGACCAGAGTGGCCTCGAGCTTACAGTGCTGGAAATAAACGTGCACCACCGGCCTCCAGACTGCTGGATTTAAAGGCATGGGCCATCACAATAAACCTCCTTTAAAAAACCACCATTGTCTGGTTTTTCAAGTTTTTTTTTTTTTGGTTCTTTTTTTCGGAGCTGGGGACGAACCCAGGAACTTGCGCTTCCTAGGCAAGCGCTCTACCACTGAGCTAAATCCCCAACTGGTTTTTCAAGTTTTAAATGAAAATTTTAATTATTAGTCACACCACCTGAATGCACCCAGTCTTGTCTGGTCCAGTCCTGATTTCTCTCATTTGTGAGGGTCTGAGTATAGGGAATGAATGGAATGCTTTGTTGGTGGTGGTGGTTACAGAACATAAGTCATTCTGTGGATAATGAACTTCACTCAGCAAACCAGCCTTCCTAGGCTAGCACAGTGAGATAATCAGTGACTCCTATTTCCCATTAGAATAACATGGATCTGTGCTTACATTTTGAAGCATGATCTGAAATGATCATGATCATTAGGGTCTATATCAATTTGTTCTTGTTTCTCCTAATAATCATTTCTATAATAATGATAATGATAATAATAATCTTTCTCCTAATATTCATTTTATCCTGAGGTAGGTCTCTTTGCTAGACAGTGAAGCTGGTCATTATCTTAGCTGTTTTGCAATGACCCAGGATAGAGCCCTCTGCATCAGGCCCTGCCCTCTGACCTTCTCCTTTGACAGGGCAGTTTCTATAAAAATCAGCACAAGCCTTTCAGCACGTTTGAGGTCTTTCAGGAGACGTAACTTGTGCAGCGGTTTGCAGCTGTCCTGGCGTTCACGGTGGTGTCCTTCATGTAGTTCGTTTTGCACCATTGTATCGCGCCCTTAAGGAGTTTCGAGTTGACATGAACCTTGACCCATCCCTTCATCCCACCCTTTGCATCCTCCTCTCGCTTCTGTTCTTTTCTTCTCACTCTCTTTTCTTCTTCCTTCCTTTCTTTCCTCCTCCCATAGTGATCTGAGTCGAAGCTCTGCTTTCTTCCCGGCCACAGTTCGAGGACTATGCTTCCTTAACCCAGACCGCGTTTCTTCTAAGCGTCTCCAGACACATTTAACAATTTGAGTTTTGTAGGGCAGATGTTCTGTTTGTCCACTACCAACCTCGCTTGAGGCAAACAACCTGGAGTTATATCTCAAAGTGAGTTTGTTCTCAGGGTTTACTTTAGGCTAGAATGTGGGTGCAGTTTTAAAGGTTTGGGACGATCAATAAGAGTGGTAAGAGTGGACTGAGTAAGGAGAAGAAAAAAAAATGGCTTAATAGTTGTGATGCCAGTTGGAATGTAACAAGACGTGGGGTTATAATAAGATATATTAAACTGAATGAACTCGCTAGCATCCATTCATGATCCCAAATTCTAAATCAGCTATAAATTAATGATATTATATACCAGTTAACTTTTAAAAATAGTTATTTTCTGCGTAAGAGTGTTTCGCTTACCTGTGCACCAATTATATGCCCGGTTTCTGAGGAGGCCAGAAGAAGGGTATCAAATCTCTCAGACCTGAACTTACGGATGGTAACTAGTGGGTGCTTGGAATTGAACCCAGGTCCTCTAGAAGAGCAGCAAGTGCTCTTAAGTGATGAACCATTTTTCTAGCCCCATTGGTGAAAATTTTACTTTGATGTTTGTTTTTCTGTTAAATATTAACTCATGTATTTTCCTTTTCCATGTTAAAAGATCACCTGCTTATTGCTATGAGCATACCACAGGACATATATCTTGAAACTGTCTTTATTTCATGTGTGTATATGTGTGTGTGTGTGTGTGTGTGTGTATGTGTGTGTGTGTACTTGTCTGTTTGTGTACACATGGTAACTAAATGTCAAAGTTGGGTGCTCTCCGTTATCATACTCTGTTTCGTGAGACAGGGTCTCTCACTGAACCCATAGTTTGACATTTTCTGGTAGTCTGGTTTGCCAATGAGCCTCCAGGATTTACATCCTACTCTTGAGGGAGTTTCTGCTGTGCACAGCTGTGGTTGGCTTTCACATGGCTTCCGGGGCTCTACATTCGGTTCTTCATCCTTACCTGGAAGCACTTGACTCACTTGGCCATCTCTCCAGCCCTAGCTATTTGATTTTCACGTCATATGCTTACCTCTCAAATCTTTAAAGATACGTTCTAGTCTTAATTCTGGTTCCTCATAACGTCCCGTGTAAGCACTGAAAGACAGAGCACCATAGAACAGGTTGGAGTTTCCAACTTCTGACTGTAATCGGTAGGGCACCTGTTCAGCTCTGACCTTTTGCACCATAAGAAATCCTGGGATGCATGGTACTGGTTGTGTAAGGCAATTAGCCTGGAAAGTTACAAAGCCACCCATGTGCTGATTTATATCAGGCTTTTTTTTTGTCTGTCTGCCAGGTATGTCTTTTATCTCCTAAGAGACGGCATTTATAGAGTCCATCTTCCTTTGCCGTCTGTCAGGGACACCAAAGCCGTGCGTATTGTGGAGAGTGGCACATTAAAGGACTTCGCAGTAAAGCCGCAGTCCAAGCGAATCATTTACTTCAATGGCACCATGCAAGTCTTCATGTCAACATTTCTGGATGGCTCGGCGTTCCACAGGGTCCTGCCGTGGGTCCCCCTTGCGGATGTGAAGAGCTTTGCTTGCGAAAACAATGACTTCCTCATCACAGATGGCAAGGCCATTTTCCAGCAGGACTCTCTGTCTTTCAATGAGTTCATTGTGGGATGTGACCTGAGTCACATAGAAGAATTCGGGTTTGGTAACTTGGTCATCTTTGGCTCCTCCGTCCAGTCGTACCCTCTGCCAGGCCATCCACAGGAGGTCTCGGTGCTGTTTGGTTCTCGAGAGGCCCTTATTCAGTGGAAGCCTCCTAGTCTCGCCATAGGAGCCAGTGAGTACTTACCTTGCATTTATTATTAGACCTGTAGTAGGTCTAATAATACTCCATGGGTAGACCCAAAAGAATAGTCCATCCATTTTTAGATATATGAGAGATACTGACTTTCTAGTTTGGTGACTAGCCAGGTGGATGCAAACTTGGGCTAGGGGCTTGCATGAATTTCGGCCATTCCCTCAAAGCTTTCTGAACTTGTTTCTCCATCTCTGGATAGACAGAATGCATATGGTAGAAAGCAAGTAGGCTCTGGAACCTTTTAGGGGAAGAAAATGGTGTCTTAGTTAGGACTGTATTGCTCTAAAGAGACAACATGACCATGACAATTCTTATAAAGGGAACATTTCATTGGGATTTCATTCAGAGATTTGGTGCATTATCATCATGGTGGGAAGCATGGTGGCATACATGTAGGTCTGTTGCTAGAGAGGTAGCTGAGAGTTCCATATCCAGATGGGCAAAGCAGCAGGAGGAGACAATGAGTCACTAGGCCTGGGCTGGGCTTCTGAAACCTCAAAGACGACCCCCTGTGACACACTCCTCCAACAAGGTCACACCTCCAATAATGCCAGTCCCAATGTGTCTATGGGGGACATTTTCATTTTTCCATCCATTTACTTATTTATTCACGTTATATCCCAACCACTCCCCTCCCAGCTCCCCCCTCACACAGCCTCTTTTCTACCCCTTCCTATTCTCATCTGTGAAGGTGGAGGCCCTCTCCGGGTGAGAACCCACTCCAGCATATGCAAATCACTTAGTCATCACTGCAAATGACTAAGCACAGCCTCTCTCACAAGGCAGCCTAGTAGGGGAACAGGATTCACAGGCAAGCAACAGAGTCAGAGACAGTCTTGCTCCAGTTGTTGGGGGGACCTGCATAAAGACCAAGCTGCTCATCTGGGGTGTGTGTGTGTGTGTGTGTGTGTGTGTGTGTAGAGCTAGGTCCAGCCCAGGTATGCTTCTGGTTAGTGGTTTAGTTTCTGGGGGTCTATGGGGGCCATTTTCATTCAGACCACTGCAAAGGGTAAACGACTTCAGCTTCGTGAACAGATGGTCTCTGTTATTACTGCTGAACTCTGTGCTGCTGTGTATAGACCATACATGGATAGTTGAGTCTATAAGTGGATAGCTGAGTCTATAAGTGGACAGCTGACGTTGTGTTTGAGCATGACTTTCCTGACTGAAATAGGCAGTGAACAACTTTGCCCCATGGATCACCTTTTGCAAGCCTCTGATCCATCAGACAGTGATATTTAGTGAGCCTGGACAATTTTCTACTTTCTGACAAGCTGGTTATGCCTATTTGCTACACCTCCAAAGACAGCTAAGGAGGGCTGCAGAGGTAGCTCAGTTGATCACGTGCTTGCTTGCCACTCACTAAGCCCTGAGCTCAGTCCCCAGCAATGCATCAAACTGGTTGTGGTGGTTCACACCTGCAATTCAGGAGGTAAAACTAGGAAAGTTAGAAGGTTAGAAGTTCAAGGTCAAGGTCATCATCAGCTACATAGGACGTTTGAGGCTCGTTTGGGATACATGAGGATATCTTGGTCTTTCACACACACATCGAGAATGAATTGGCAAAGTTCCTCCCAAGTTGATTTTGCTTCTCATTATTAATCTAGTTATTTTTCTAAATCAAGAGCCTGGTTATACTTGGTAGTGTCATTGAGATCCCTCTAACACGTAGAATGACAGTCTTAGCTGGGAATAGTAGCACATAGCTTAGTTAGCCCTTGAGAGGTTGAGGCAGGAAGATTTATTATTCAAGGCAAGCCTGGGCTACATGGTGAAATCCAAACTCAAAACTGTTTTTAATAGTACATTCTCACAGCCTTACTTGTTGGAAATACTATCTCCTTTTATAAAGCTAAGGTGAGTGGCCTGGGAGGAATGGGCATGGCCATCACCTTTACCATCACACTGACCCAGCTAGTAGAATAAGCAGGACGACTAATCGCTCTGCACTTGAGCGAGGTTACCGACCAGTTTTTGAGACTTTCTTAGTCTGTCCTCCTGGTGTCGTTCTGGACAATGTCATTATTTAACTCTTTAGGTCCTTCCGCCTGGCAGAACTGGACTTATGAGGTCAAAGTTTCCTCCCAGGACATTCTGGAAACCACTCAAGTTTTCCTGAACATAAGCAGGACTGTGCTGAATGTACCTAAGCTGCAAAGTTCTACAAAGTACATGGTGTCTGTGAGAGCAAGTTCTCCTAAAGGTCCAGGCCCATGGTCAGAACCCTCAGTGGGTACTACCTTGGTACCAGGTAAGAAGACGTTCTGGGTCTAGGAAGCGATTCAAACAACACATTTGAAGTTTCTCGCTTCAGATATTATCAAGAGATAGGAATGAGCGGGGTTGATCTCTTGAGGGTGAATTTTCTGACATCAAGGAATCAAATAAACCACCATAAATATTTGTGCTTCTTACCTGATGTGCACCGAGACAGAGTTGAAGAAATCTCATGGTTCTTCCTCATCGATTTCTTCCTAGTTTATTAAGAATATTAGGTCTCGGAGAAATTGAAGGGTCTATGAGTAGCACTGAATTTCACTCTCTTGGCTGAAAGAAATGGTTTTATATATATACATATATATATATGTGTGTGTATATATATGTATATGTATATATAGTCATATAGACTATATTATGATATAGTCATTATCATAATTGCTTCTGGATTCTCAGAACAAGATAATACAAAAGAGTCAGCTGTGGTGACAGTGGCATGACCATGGGTGTCTGCTACGGCACTGTGAGGTAACTCTTATAGAGGCAGCATGAGTGTGTCTCCTTCTTTATATCACATTTCAAATATTTATGTGAAAATCAGAATAACATTTAACAGGATAGATGAGTCTACTAAACAGATGCAATTGCTTATGGTATTCTGTAATATTTTCTCAAAATGTTGGTATTTTATGTTAAAAAACAGTATGCTTTAGTTGGCTGTGTTGGCACACAGCTTTAATCATAGCACTCGGGAAGCAGAGGCAAGCAGACCTCTATGAGTTTGATGCCAGCCTGGTACTACATAGAGAAACCCTGCCTTAAAAAAGTATGCTTTATGTCATATTTCTTATTAATTTATTTTTATTTTACCATCTAGCCACTGAGCCACCGTTCATCATGGCTGTGAAAGAAGACGGGCTTTGGAGCAAACCACTCAGTAGTTTTGGCCCAGGAGAGTTCCTATCCTCTGACGTAGGAAACGTGTCAGGTAGACACCCTCTCTCACCCAGGTGTACATTACTACTCCTGTGCCTTGCCAGGTGACTCAGCAAAGGAAGGACATTGACTTGGCAGCCTGTGCTGTTGTTAAAAAAGTGTCAACTCTTAGGTAGGGATGTTATTTATCGTGTGTACTTCAGAAGGACTTTGATTGATGCTAGTGAGTTTCAGTGTATCAATATTGTCCCTCAAGAGCCACCTGCCTTGTTCTGCTATGACAGCTTTTCTTAAATGATTTACTGTGGCTTTGTTACAAGACTAGAATGGGAAGATTGTATTTTGAACAGAATATTGGGAACAACTGTTAAGGAGGAGGACTCTGAGATTGGGACAGGGCACTATTGCTAGAAGTGTTCTTTCTGAAGTGGTGTGACAATGATCTGGCCTGAAGATGACCTTGTCTATAGTTATCAACTTGTTTTACATTTTGACTTGGTCATTCAGTCAACAATAGAGTTTCGACCCAACAAGACAGCTGGACTAAGGTCAGAGTGATGGTAGTCTAGAGGGTGTGACCTGGAGTTGTTTGCAAACTTGATTCCCTCTCTTTGATCTTTGATGCTTCAGACAGAATAGATGGTCTGATGGGATCTAAGAAAAATGATGGGGGTTGGGGATTTAGCTCAGCGGTAGAGCACTTGCCTAGCAAGCGCAAGGCCCTGGGTTCGTTCCCCAGCTCCGAAAAAAAAGAATAGAAAAAAAAAAAGAAAAAAAAAAAAAAAAAATGATGATTTTTCTTATTTTTTTTTTTTTTTTAGTTCTTTTGGAGACTGGGAAGACCTGCACCAAACAGCCTCTCACTAGCTAAATCTAACTTGATACCCTCTATTTTCTATCATTGTTTGGGGTTAATTAGATCACAGAGCACCTTGGACAATGTCAGACAGATACTCTGTGTGGGTTTGTTCTTCTTCCAGGTTCGAGGGGTTGAGATTTGGAGTTTATTTTACTGAAATATTCTTTTGAGGGTGTGTGAGAAAGGTTCTCACCATGAAGCCTTGGTTAGCCTGGGACATACTATGTAAAGCAAGCTGGCCTCAAATATGCAGCCATCTAACTGCCTCTGCTTCCCAAGTACTGGGCACAAAGGCCTGCCTGCACCTCCACAGCCAGCCCTTACTGAAATATGCTCAGCAGACCTGTAAGTTCTCTAGAATAGCAATGTCAATACTATAGTTTACAGGCATCAGGGGGATTGACTCATCCCACTTCTATCAGCACACGTGGAGATAAATGATGTTTATTTGTTTTTATTTCGAGATATGGATTGGTATAACAACAGCCTCTACTACAGTGACACAAAAGGCAATGTGTATGTGCGGCCTCTGAATGGGATGGATATCTCGGAGAATTACCACATACCCAGCATTGCAGGAGCTTGTGCCTTGGCCTTTGAATGGCTGGGTCACTTTCTCTACTGGGCTGGGAAGACATATGTGGTAAGTCAGAGCCTCGCACCCTGGGTGCTCTAAAGTAAATGCTTGCCCATTTCGGTGACTTGCATGACATCGAGCCATTTCCTAGGCCTGAGAATTAATATTTTAAGAATAAAAAAGTACAGGGCCTGGCATGTAATAGGTACTCAATAATTGTAAGAATTAGAATCAGAAAAATATGTCATAAAGGGGAGCAAGGAGAAGGTTCATACTCCATAAAGACTGTAAGTCTATAAAGACCGAGAGTCTACAAAAATTCTCTCTCTCTCTCTCTCTCTCTCTCTCTCTCTCTCTCTCTCTCTCTCTCTCTCTCTCCTCTCTCTCTCTCTCTCTCTCTCTCTCTCTCTCTCTCTTCCTTTTTTTTGGTGGTTCATGGGGATAAAAGGCCTAGTGTATGTTGGGCAATGCTCTTCCACTGAACTCCATTTCCAGCCCCCAATAAAATACCAAGAATGTCACTGAGCAATGTGGTATACGACTTTCCTCTCGCCCAGAGCCATCCCAGAGCCAGATGGATCTCTGAGTTCAAGGCCAGTCTGGTATGAGATCTAGGCCAGCCATGGTTACCTAGAAAGACCATGAAAAAAATAAGAAGTTATTCATAGATATTCTGACTGGATATATAAGTATGAATACCAAATGTTTTAACTCAACTTACTGCTCCTAGGAATGAAAATAAACCAGTTCTGTGGAGATATTTTGCCATGTCTGTTGGGTATCATTTCCTGAAGCTTAGTCAGCACCACGGAATGATGATAAAATTATCTGTGGTTAAATGGGTAAATTAACATAGGAATGAGGGAGAGAATTTACAAATGATTGGGTTTCCCCATTCACAAATAATGATGCCATTTGAAAAGAGTTATCTTGCCGTACTGTCACACTTTCTAGATTCAAAGGCAGTCTGTGTTAACCGGACACACAGACATTGTGACTCACGTGAAGCTGTTGGTGAATGACATGGCCGTGGATCCAGTTGGTGGCTATCTGTATTGGACGACGCTCTACTCAGTTGAAAGCACCAGACTCAATGGAGAAAGTTCTCTTGTACTACAGGCTCAGCCCTGGCTCTCTGGAAAAAAGGTGACAAAATAAAAATAGGATGTAATTATTTCATGAAACTAAAAGGTCAGACAGTGCTGCCTCCACTTACTTTAGTTGAGGTAGAATTAGAATAAGATCACTGTTAGAATAAGATTACTATGTGACTGGCACTTCCCTAAACCTTATTGGGGGTAAGAACTGATTAATTACTCAATTCAGATATAATACAGGGGTTTTTGTAGTTTGCCTCATCCTGAGTGGGTCCACATTGGGCAGCTTTTTAATGTTAATACATGCATACAATGCACTCTGATTCCTCCTTCATCCATTTCTCTCACATCCCTCTTAATCCCCACTCACTCCTACCAGTCGCTTTCTTAGGTTCACGGCTTTTGGTTTTGTTTGATGACTGATTTAGTTTAACCATGACCATTGGTATGTTCACTGGATTGGAACTATGTATTGGAGCCACGTGGGGTCATGAATGGATACACAACTAAAGGCAATGCTTCTTCTCTTCCCAAATCTATAGACACAAACAGCTTAGCCGTGAGGGACAGGGCTCCCTGACTTCCTCCTCCATCCATGCCTGTAGAAGGCCACATTCTTATGTGGACTGAGTATGGGCATCCGTAACTGCTTTGAGTTCATGAGTCCAATTGCTGTGTCTCACCAAGAAGACATCGTTTGATAGCTCTTGGTTCTATCTTTCGCCTCTTGCATTCTTCCTACCTGTGTTCTGAAATGCCTGAGCCTTAGAGGTTTTGTAAAGGACTGAGCAGTCATCTCTAACTCATTCTTAACGCCGTGGGCAGCCATGAGTCTGTACATTTTCGACAGTTTGTAGGCTTAGAATTTTCAAAACCTACTTTAATCAGGGTTCTTAAATGCTTCGACCTCCCTTCTAAACCACCTACCAGAGGTAGCAGGGAAAGAAGGTTAATAGGAAAAGGGGGTTGTGAACTTGTTTAGAAGTTGTACCTTGGGCAAGTCCAATCTCCGTCCATAAGATGTTAGCAGTCCAGTCCAATAGCAAACACCAGACACAAATCAGCAGCAGCACTTGATCCAGCAGAAACTGCAGGCTCCACTGAACTGGTACGAGTCAGCAGATGCTGCGAGAGTCAGAATACCACAGAAGAAGTGAAGGCGAGCAAAGACCAGTGAAGCATTGCAAGGCATAGCAATTCAAGGGCGCCCTCTTACAGTCTGTGGGGTTATATTTATATTCTTTTTAAACATTAGGCTCTCTCTCAAGTGTCTGCTCCAGCAAAACATCATATGCCCTCTTACATGTCTGCTTCAGCAACACATCCTCTCCCAGGACAGTTTTCAGAAGAACATCACATGACACAATTGTTAACTGGAAAGAAGCTTCTGTAGTTAAGGCTGAAAGTCGCCTTTATTTTTAAATATAAACATAAATATTTAGAAGGCAACTTGATGCTATGTCAATTAAGCTAACATTGGTATTTATTTCTTCCTCTAGGCCCTAATAACTCCCCGGACATGGGTTTTAATGAGGTCTGGTACTGGGCATGGATTCCCTTCTGTGGCGTGAACCTCAAATCCAGTCATCAAGTTGGTTACCGTCAGCCCTGTAAGAGTAGTTTTTCTGTTGCACAAGTGGACACATACTGCTTAGCAGGCTGTTCTTATAGTTTCTAGGGTTCAAATGAGGCAAGGCCGTTAATGGCCTTTCCTCTAAATAGCTTCCAAAAATCCCTTCCTAGCCATCAGTGAGAAAGCTTCCACCTTAGTTTCAGCTTGGTTTTCCTGTCTAAGCCAAGATGTGTGTTATCTTCAGCAACAGGGCCTTGTCTGGTTCTTTCCACCTTACTTTTTGAGACAAAGCTTCCTCACTGAGCCTGTAGTTCATCAATTCAGCTAGGCTGGCTGGGTAATGAACTCCAGCGTGTGGTTCCCTGGCACTGACATCATAGATGAACACTGGCACACCCTGGCTTTTGCATGGAGGCAAAGGATCAGAACTCAGGTCATGTACAGCATGTAGTTCACCCATGATGCCATCTCCTCAGCTGTCTTCTGTGTGTTTTGAACTGATATTGTTTTGCACGGGAAAATCCCTCTATATAGCTCACCACCTTTCCTTCGTGCCTCTTGTGAACTGATCACAAATACAAGCTGCTTCCAATCAGCAGATGTAAGAAAGCACAGTCACCTAATTATCTGAAGAAAGACACAATTGTTATATAATGAAAAAGGAGATATCTCTAACATTTTTTTTTTTTTAGTATTTGACAAATTTAACTTAGAGTATTAGAGTTGAGTATAAAGATTTCAGTTTATATAATCTTTTACTAGATGTGATCATTGTTACAGAGGACCATGGGACACATTCTAGCTTTCCTTAGACATGGGGCTCTAGAGAGATACACAGGAATGAGATTGTCCCAACACCTGGGATTTAATTATCATGTGAATACTTTGTTATATTTGGGCAAAAAGACTTATAGAATCTCTTGTTAAAACAGAGGTGTTGTTTTGTAGTTTAGGAAGCTCCAGTGTGTTTTATTATAAATAGCCAAACAAAGAGCTGAAAATGAGCTTCACCTCAGCACCTCAGGCAAAGGTGGGAACAGAGGCATGTGACTGTACCCCGAGCACTAGTGGAAGGCACAGACCAGCAAACCCTGGGGCTTGTTGGCCAGCCAGCCTAGCCAGAGGATGATCTACAGGTGCAGTGAGAAATCCTATTTCAAATAAAGAATTAAGGTAGACAGAGATTGAAGAAGGCCACATTGACATCTGGCCAACATACACACATGTGCACACATATATGCACTACACACAAGAAATAAAAAATAAACAAAGAAAATTGACCTGATTTCAGGTTAACTGAAAAAAAAAACTTGAAGCAGCAGGAAGCAAAATCAGGACTCAATTTTCAAAACCTGGAAAGTGCTTTTCACCTAGAGAAGGAATCAGTAGAATTCTCTGGCAGATGGAATCTGTCTGTGGTTGCATGACAAGTGAAGGTCTTCTAGGCAGGTACTTTGCGATGCTTCCTTTGTAGTACAACAAAGTATTGGGATCATGGATCTTTCCCACCACACCCAGCTCTCATCATTCTTTAGAGCTGCTGTGTCATTTATTTATTTATTTATTTAAGAACTGTTGTATCTTGTTAAGGATGAAGTCATCATTTTGACCCTTTCTGATGCCTCTGAGCATACACATGATTCTCAACTACTTGAGTACACTGTAGCTGTCTTCAGACACACCAGAAGAGGGCATCGGATCCCATTACAGATGGCTGTGAGCCACCATGTAGGTGCTGGGAATTGAACTCAGGACCTCTGGAAGAACAGTCAGTGCTCTTAACCATGGAGCCATCTCTCTAGGCCCCCCTCTCAGCTACTTGAAACACATTTATAAAAGCCAAAGAAAACAACAAACAACAGAAAGATCCCTTCGATAGTTTCTTCTATCTTATGTACCCTATTTCCTAGAACAAACAGTATTTCCTCAGGACTTACCTAGACAGATATCAAACAAAGATGTAGGTCTCAATAAGAAGACAGAGTAATAATGAATTGTGTGAGGTCCGATTTAAACCTCTCCCAGGACCCCATGAATGAGACCTACAGTGGCAGTGATTGATGCAAAAGCATGAGGAGTTTAATCATTCCAACATGTTGGGGCTGTACCACTTCAAGGGGAGATGACTCTGAGCAGACTCTAACAGGGAGTTATATACCTTGCAAACAATTGGAGAAGAATTTGCACAATGGTAACTAGGCAGGGTACTATGCACATTTGGTGAAGCAAAACAACTTTCAGATAGACTCAGTGTACCGTTCAGGACTTTCGGTTGGGAATCAAATAGCTTTGTGTGACAGTTTGGCTTGCAGCTGTTCCAGGAATTAAACCAGCTTTTTCTTTTTTTTCTTTTTTGTGCTCAGAGGTTTGTGGTGGGAATTTTCCCACTGGCCCCAGATTGGCCCCAACTCTGACTCTTTCAATTGTTTTCACATTTTACCTAGAAATGAGATTTATATACACTTGTAATTGTATATGTATTATTTATGTAATTATAACATATGAACACTCTATGTGTATATATCTTTATGAACTGTGTCAGAATGATTTTGGATGCAATCAACAGAAAATACCTTATTTATTTTTAGTTTTTCAGAGAAGGGATCAGTCTCACATAGCTCAGGCTAGTCTTCAACTCTACATAGCAGAGACTGTCCTTGAACTCCTGGTCTTTTGGCCCCTACTTTCTAAGTACTACGACTACTGTCATCTGACCCTTGTGGCAAACTGGAATGATGTGGGGGAGTTTAAAGCATCCTTGAGATTCAGTGCTACCCCCAGGGATCATAATACGATAGGATTCAATCTATTTCTATTTTCAGTATTTCAGTATTCTTAGAGAACAACTGGTTTAAGCAACAACAGTCACTCCCCGTGTGACTAAAGAGTGTAAAGTTACAGCTAGTTTTAGGCACGGCTTGATACCAATTCTATTTCAAACTGAGCTGCTCAGGAGTGAGTTAGGAATTGTACTCTTTGAAGGTTTTGGAACTTTCAAACTAAGTGCATAAAACTGAATACCTGGTATTCCTGCCTTTTAAAGAGTTTTAGGAAATGTAGGTATATTTCCATAAATTATATTTATATGATTTTGATATTTTAGCAAAGGTAAAGATCCCTAAGTTCATTATTCAAAAGATGTTAGGAAGAATTCTATAGTTAAAGTCTGACCTATTCACAAAGGTATATTTTAATCTGTGTTTGATTCACTTTCTTTTTATTTTTGCAGCATGGAGGATTGAACAGATGTTTTCAAGCCTTGCTAGGCAAGAACTCTACAATAGAGCTATGTCCTCAGGCCTGGCTCACTTTCTTGCCTTATTTTCTGTTCAGGTTATTGCTCTAACATTAGACCTCAGTGATGGGCTCCTATACTGGCTGGTGCAGGACAATCAGTGTATTCACCTGTACACAGCTGTTCTCCGAGGATGGAGGTAAGACAATCTCTGGAAGGCTCGAAGAGAATGCCCTACCTTTCTTAATATGTCTTTTTATTTCCTGAGAACGCCCTAATGAAAGGAGACAGTCTTCACCTATACACAGAATTTTTGGTGTTATGTTCATTTTTATAGACAATTAAATGAGCAGTTCAATTCTTTGTATTCAGGTTTACCTCCTGTTTAACTATCAACCTATACTGATAACAATTTCATTCATTTGCAAAGTGGCATGGGCATAATCACATGGGCATGCAGGTTTTCTTGTTGTTGTTGGTTTTATGTGAACTGGATTTCAGGTGAGATGACTGAGTGAAGTTACTAGGTAGATCAGAAGACTGCTCTCCTAGGCCAGTGACTATTTTGTGTATCTGTAGATTGGGGTTCTTATGGACATAAAATTGGAGCTACCCATCCTGGGTAAACTCCCACAAATTCATAGGCTATCTGCTTTTCAAACTTTCTTCAATAGATTTTCTTTAAAAAAAAAAACAAAAGAAAAAAACAAACTTATAATTGTGCCATTTCCAATGTTGGGTTACTCCAAGACCTCTGCCTCCATTCATATGGCCTCGTTGAAGCTTTTGAACAAATAGCAAATTTTTACCATTTTTTGTGGCTTTCTTTCTGTATGGCAACTTTCTCCTAAGGCCTGCAAGAACTTAACACTAAGTCTTTCGTCTGTGACTACAAGAACCATAAGAAAAGCTCCATGTAAACACTTTGGGTTGTGATGTTAGTGATACCCAAACCGTGATGATTTGTTCAAACTTGAAACTCGTGTATATTCTTGTAGTATATCCAGATATCCATATATATGTATATATAATTATTGATCATAAAAATTTGATTTAAGTTTGGTAATTTAAGAAAAAAATTAAAAGTCAATTTAATATGAAGGTAAGTAAACATGTCGGAAGTTGTTGCAAATTTCTTTTTTGCTTATGTGTTCACAGACATGCATGCATTTACTTAGAAGCACATAATTTCATGAACGTTTATATCTCCCAGTCCTCCCTCCCAGTCCAGACGCACATTCATTGGTTTTATGTTTTAACAGTGGTGCGGATGCTACCATCACCGAGTTTGCAGCCTGGAGTACTTCGGAAATTTCCCAGAATGCACTGATGTACTACAGCGGTAGACTCTTCTGGATCAATGGCTTTAGGATCATCACAGCACAGGAAATAGGTCAGAGGACCAGTGTGTCTGTTTCTGAGCCAGGGAAATTCAATCAGTTTACGATCATACAGACATCCCTCAAGCCTCTGCCAGGTACCATATTTTATCCATACCTATTTACTTTCATGCTTCTTTTCAATAGATATTTCAATAGACACTTTCCCCTTTTCAACGTAACTCTTAAAAAATCAGTGTTTTTTAATTTGCATATAGCAAATTGAATCTTAAAACTATAGCCTGCAAAAGTTAAAAATAATTTTAAAGATACTTTAAAAGGAATGGAGACATTTGACATTCATTTGTTTGGAGACAAGGTCTTGTGCAACCAAGATTGACCTAGGAGTCATTTTGTAGCTGAGACTGTCCTTAAAGTTCTGATTTAAACTGAAATCCCTCTGCCTCCACCTTCTGGCGAGATTACAGGCATGCACACCCAAGCCTAGTTGTAAGTATCTAAGCATCAGTAGTCTCTGCTGGCTTCCCATGATTCTATGCTCAGTTTTTTGCTATTTCTCTCCTTTTCATTTCACAGGGAACTTTTCCTCTACTCCCACGGTTATCCCAGATTCTGTTCAGGAGTCCTCATTTCGAATTGAAGGACACCCTTCAAGTTTCCGAATCCTGTGGAATGAGCCCCCTGCGGTGGACTGGGGCATAGTTTTCTACAGTGTGGAATTTAGTGCTCATTCTAAGGTATGTTGCTGGTTCAGTGCTATTTCCCACAGTACCTTCCTCATTGTGTAGCCGTGTACATGTGATTTGTACACTTAGCCAGGCACACCTCTCTGGTTGTGTCGCCACAGCATGTGGTTACTAAGCTTACCCCTGAGAACACACGGGTAGCAGTCTCTGCTCTGTGCTAATTGCTGTTCTGACTCCGGTTTAACTGGTTTATCTCAGAGCCATAACAATGACCACAATTTGCATGTCCAAGGGTTCAAGTAGTTTAGAAGTAAATCAAAATTAAGAAATTTTTTGTTAGTTATGAGTATATAAGTTAATAATTTTTTTCTCTAAAAATGTCTTGTGCTTATATTTTAGTTCCTGGCTATTGAACAACAGTCTTTACCTGTTTTTACTGTGGAAGGACTGGAGCCCTATGCCTTATTTAATCTTTCTGTCACTCCTTATACCTATTGGGGAAAAGGTCAAAAAACATCTCTATCATTTCGAGCGCCTGAATCAGGTAAATTAAAGAAGAAAATTAAAACAATAATAAGACACAATTTTTTTGTTTTTTTGTTTTTTGGTCTGGTCTGGAATGGAGAGTCAATACTAGTTAAAATAACCTGCACTTTTATAAAAGTGTGAAGGTTCAATAAGCTTTCAATGATTTCTTGCAGATTAGAATAGTACAGGAGGTATTAACAATGCTAGCAACTCAGGGATCTGGGCAGAAGCACCTGGTGTCCAGATTTCATGTTTCTTGGAAATATATTTGAAAAGAACACCAGCCTTATCTCACAGGTTTATATCACTTTGAAGTACACCAAGCATGCTTACAGGCACCACACTTTTATTAAAAGTTTATTGCCTGACTTCTAGTTTCTGGCTGTGCTCAGAGCTGAACCAGTCCCACAACTCCCTGCACCCAAATCCAGTGGGGGAGAGAGAGCTGGACCCTCAGAAGCGTGGACAATCCTGTGACATCAGGAGAGACCACCACTTCTGCTCACATTCCTGACCAAGAGGAATGTGCCTAGTACCCTTTGTGCCCTCTGGGCACAAGGACCTAGGAGCAGTCAGGGGTAGGACCCTTCCAGTTTTTGCATGCACCAAGAGCTAAAAGACAGTCACCAGTAGCACCCATACACTGGAGAACAGAGGTAAGACCAACTCTTCTGCGCCAAGCAACCCACCAGGAGCAGCTCTCTGCTCCCAGATCTGGCTGAAAGAAAACAGGTTTACAGGAGTGCTGACACATAGGCCTACAGAAGGGTCAAGCCACTGTCAGAGATAGTAAAACAAGCTAACACCAGAGACAAACTGATGAGGAAAGGCAAGCACAGGAAGCTAAGCAACAGAAACCAAGATTACTTGGCATCATCAGAGTCCAGTTCTCCCACCAAAGCAAATACTGGAGATTCAAACACACAGGAAAAGAAAGATTTGGATTTAAAATCACATCTCATGATGATGATAGAGAACTTTAAGAAGGACATAAATAACTCCCTTAAAGAAATACAGGACTATACAGGTAAACAAGTAGAAACCCTTAAAGAGGAAACACAAAAATCCCTTAAAAATTACAGGAAAACACAACCAAACAGGTGAAGGAATTGAACAAAACCGTCCAGGATTTAAAAATGGAAATAGAAACAATATAGAAATCACAAAGAGAGACAACCCTGGAGATAAAAAACCTAGGAAAGAGATTAGGAGTCATAGATGCAAGTATTAACAACAGAATACAGGAGATAGAAGAAAATCTCAGGAGTAGAAGATACCATGGAAAACATTGACACAACTGTCAAAGATAATGTAAAATGCAAAAAGTTCCTAACCCAAAGCATCCAGGAAATCCAGGACACGATGAGAAGATCAAACCTAAGGATAATAAGTATAGAAGAAAGTGAAGACTCCCAACATTAAGGGCCAGTAAATATCTTCAACAAAATTATAGAAGAAAACTTCTCTAACCTAAAGAAAGAGATGCCCATAAACATACAAGAAGCCCACAGATTCTGATTTTGTTAATTTGAATACTCTCTCTGTGCCCTCTGGTTAATCTGGTTATAACATGTTTCATCCTAAAACAAAAGAATATACATTCTTCTCAGCACCTCATGGTACCTTCTCCAAATTGGTCACAAAACAGGCCTCAACAGATACAAGGAGATTGAAATAATCCTATGCATTCTATCAGATCACCATGGACTAAGACTGCTCTTCAATAAAAACAATAAGGACAGAATGCCCACATATACATGACAGTTGGACAACGCTCTACTCAATGGTAACTTGGTCAAGGAAGAAATAAAGAAAGAAATTAAAGGCTTTTTAGAATTTAATGAAAATGAAGGCACAGCATACCCAAACTTATGGGACACAATGAAAGCAGTGCTAAGAGGGAAACTCATATCTCTGAGTGCCTGCAAAAAGAAACTGGAGGGAGCATACACTAGCAGCTTGACAGCACACCTGAGAGCTCTAGAACAGAAAGAAGCAAATACACCCAAGAGGAGTAGAAGGCAGGAAATAATCAAACTCGGGGCTGAAATCAACCAAGTAGAAACAAAAAGGACTATACAAAGAATCAACAAAACCTGCAGCTGGTTCTTTGAGAAAATCAACAAATAGCTAAACCCTTAGCCAGATTAACCAGAGGGCACAGAGAGAGTATTCAAATTAACAAAATCAGAAATGAAAAGGGAGCTATAACAGCAGAATCTGAGAAAATTAAAAAAAAACCATCAGATCCTATTACAAAAGCCTATATTCAACAAAACTGGATGAAATGGACAATTTTCTAGACAAATACCAGGTACCAAAGTTAAATCAGGATCAGATAAACCATCTAAAGAATCACATAACTCCTAAAGAAATAGAAGCAGTTATTTAAAGTCTCCCAACCAAAAAGAGCCCAGGACTAGATCGGTTTAGTGCAGAATTCTATCAGATCTTCATAGAAGACCTCATACCAATACTGTCTGAACTATTCCACAAAATAGAAACAGAAGGAGAACTACTCAATTCCTTCTATGAAGCCACAATTACACTAATATCTAAACCACACAAAGACCCAAAAACGAAAGAGAACTTCAGATTAATTTCCCTTATGAATATTGACACAAAATTACTCAATAAAATTCTTGCAAACCGAATTCAAGAACACATCAAAACAATCATTCATCATCATCAAGTAGGCTTCATCCCAGGGATGCAGGGATGGTTCAATATATGAAAATCCATCAATGTAATCCACTATGTAAACAAACTCAAAGAAAAAACCACATGATCATTTCATTAGATGCTGAGAAAGCATTTGACAAAATTCAACACCCCCCCTTCATGATAAAAGTCTTGGAAAGATCAGGAATTCAAGACCCATACCTAAATACAGTAAAAGAAATATACAGCAAACTAGTAGCCAACATTAAACAAAATTGAGAGAAAGTTGAAGCAGTCCCACTAAAATCAGGGATTGGCAAGGCTGCCCTCTCTCTCCCTACTTACTCACTATAGTTCTTGAAGTCCTAGCCAGAGCAATCAGACAAAAAAGGAGGTCAAAGGGATACGAATTGGAAAGGAAGAAGTCAAAATATCACTATTTGCAGATGATATGATAGTATACTTAAGTGACCCCGAAAGTTCCACCAGAGAACTACTAAGCTTGATAAACGACTTCATCAAAGTCATCAAAGTGGCTGGATATAAAATTAATTTAACCAAATCAGTAGCCTTCCTCTACTCAAAGGATAAACAGGCTGAGAATGAAATTAGGGAAATGACACCCTTCACAATAGTCACAAATAATATAAAATATCTTGGTGTGACTCTAACCAAGGAAGTGAAATATCTGTATGACAAGAACTTCAAGTCTCTGAAGATCGAAATTGAAGAAGATTTCAGAAGATGGAAAGATCTCCCATGATCGGCAGGAGTAGTATAGTAAAAATGGCCATTTTGCCAAAAGCAATATACAGATTCAATGCATTCCCCATCAAAACTCCAATTCAATTCTTCATAGAGTCAGAAAGAGTAATGTGCAAATTCATTTGAACTAACAAAAAACCCAGGATAGTGAAAACTATCCTCAACAATAAAAGAACTTCTAGGGAAATCACCATCCCTGATCTCAAGCAGTATGACAGAGCAATAGAGATAAAAACTGTATGGGATTGGTACAGAGACAGGCAGGTAGATCAGTGGAATAGAATTGAAGACCCAGAAATGAACCCATACACCCATGGTCACTTGATTTTTGACAAAGGAACTAAAACTATCCAATGGGGAAATTACAGCATTTTCAACCAATGGTGCTGGTTCAACTGGAGGTCAGCAAGCAAAAGAATGCAAATTGATCCATTCTTATCACCCTGTACAAAGCTCAAGTCCAAGTGGATCAAAGACCTCCACATAAAACCAGATACACAGCTCCAAAGTACATAAGACAGGAGGTATAATCTTGTCTGTGGAAGTAAGAAAGCCCACTAGAGACTTGTATGAAAAAGCTACCGAGTGTCAAGAACTTAACCCAGGGTTTTTATCGCAATTTTGTCAATCTCATTGAATTAATTTTTTTTGCAAATATTGGTTAGTGATCGTATCATATTAATTTAACTTCTACAAAGTTCTGATAGAGGATCTAGTGAGTAGTAGGAACACAGTAGAAAGAGACATTCACTCAGACGTGAACTTTTAATGGTAGGATTTAGCCAATAATATTTACCAGTGAATCTCATGACAGCATCATAGTGGAAAATGGGCAATGTTCTGCCCCAGGTAGCATTTGAATCAGGGTAGGCTTTAACATTGTCTTGGGTTTCCAGGTTTGGTAGTGCAGTTCTGTGGAAATGAACTTGATTGTATCCCAGAGCAGGTCCCCAAGGGGCCTATCACATCTGACAGATATTGAGAGTAGTAAGGAAGAATAATGGGATTTGGTCCATACTGTAGTATAATTGCAACATAGCAAACAAGTATTCAGGCTCACTGATCTTTATTAAGCACTTAGTATATATCGTTTCAATACGAGATTTGGAGAGACTCTTAAGTAAGGAATAAGCATAGCTCATTTTTATGGAGACCATAAAACAGTGTGGAAATGAATATATGTGCTTCTAGTATAATAGAAACGAGGCCATGATAACCTAATTGAGAAGCACAGCCTGTAGCAGTCAGATAATGCTATAAAATCTACAACTTTGTCAACTCACCTCAAGTATTCCTAGAACAGGGAGATGTACATGAATTGCTGTGGTTGCAAAGGTCTTTCAGTGCAGAAACTAGCTGGATTGTGAGAGACGGTGTGAGAAGAGCTAGGTTTTACTGTTGGTTCATTATCCATAGGCAGGTATAGCCCTGAATCTGAGAGCTTTATGTCCTGATCGATGGGTATCAGAGAGAGAGAGAGAGAGAGGAGAGAGAGAGGAGAGGAGGAGGAGGAGGAAGGAGGAGGAGGAGGAGGAGGAGGAGGAGAGGGAGAGAGGAAAGAGGTATGGGGGGGGAGGGCTGCCATACCCTTTCTTCAACAAGGTCACAAAGGCTCTAACAAGGTCACATCTCCTAACTCTACTAAGCATTCAAATTTATAAGCTTATCTGGGCTATTATTATCCAAACTCCCTCAAGGTATCATACAATGAGAGGCATACAGTGTAAAAGAAACTGTAGATAGAATAGAGGTGTGAGTGAGGGACATTAGGAATCAATGAAACCAGAAACAGAAGTTGTGCGACCTTGCTCAGGACTTTCATGGCAGAAGAGGGATGTGGAGTAGAAAGACCTTGGAATGCATGGCTTGGTTCAACTTTAGCATAACTGCTAAAGTTGGATGGAATGCCCAAGCTGTACTCTTGGGATATCTGTCAGCCATTTCCAGCACTTTCTGCTTCCTTCAGGGTTGACATGATAAAGGCCAGAAGCCATATATGCTGTAGTTTACCTCCTGAACTGGGTGAAGGGAAGTTATAATCATTGCCTCCTAATAATTAACATCAGTTAAGCCACTCTATCAGGATGAGAGTGGATGTTATACTTTCTTAGGGATAACCAGTCACCTTTCATCTGTTTGGGGCACAGATGAGAAAGATGAACTTGAATAGTAGTAAGAGGACATGGGGTAGGGTATAAGGACATCTTTGGATAGGATGTAAGGACATTGTTGGATCGGATGTAAGAACATCAAAAAGACTTGTTAAAATATCAAGATGAGCTTCTGAAGAAAACTGTAGATTATTACTCTAAGTAGAGCCTTAAGAATGAGAGCAATCAACTTTACTTGGATCCACATTGCTACCATAGAAGTAGAAACTGGACCAGGGTTATATGGCCTATCATTGCCTAGTCATGCAACCTTGGGACTTAGCTGACAGACCCAGGGATTAGGCGACAATGAGTACAAAATAATTGATCATGGTAGGTAGACTACGAGTACCTGGAATGAGAAATGCTTTTTGCCAAGATGTCTCTAGCATGATCATGGGTGATAAAACTCAGCTTTGCGGTATATCTCACCCTGTCTGTCTGTGCCTCGACTTTTCAGTTCCGTCAGCACCAGAGAACCCCAGAATATTTATATTGTCACTTGGAAGATACACCAGGAAGAATGAAGTCGTGGTAGAGTTTAGGTGGAATAAACCTAAGCATGAAAATGGAGTGCTAACCAAATCTGAAATCTTCTACCACATATCTAAACAAAGTGGCACAAATAAATCAACGGAAGACTGGGTATCTGTCAGTGTTACACCGCCGGTGATGTCTTTTCAACTTGAAGCCATGAGTCCTGGGTATATTGTTTCCTTCCAGGTATGAGAGAGAAAACAGGGATAGATACCCTTTTGTTTTTAGAATTTAATTTCATTATTTTAAACCACATTTTTCACTTCTGCATGTACATATGTACATGTATGTGAAGGTGCCTATGAAGGCCAGAGACACTGGATCCCTGTAACAGGAGTTACAAGTACTGTGAGTCCCCTTGAGGGTACTGGGGACTGAATTTGGGTCCATGAAAGAGCAGTAATTGCTCTTCATTCTCTCTCCAGCCCCTGGGTTTTATAAATTTTGATATTTTTGTTGGGAGTCTAGCATTGGGGAGTTATCTTTCCAGTTCTGTAATATGAATTTTAATAGTGTAATAATGGATGGTTAATTAAAAGACTGGACTAAGACTTCCTACCTTGGCCTGGTGGTGGTGGTCCATGCCTTTAACTTTGGCACTTGGGAGGAAGATGGATCTCTGCGAGTCCGAGACAAGCTTGATTTACAAGATGAAGGGCTACACAGAAAAACCCATGTCAAAAAAACCAAAATCCAAAACAAAACAAAAAGAAAGAATTCCCATGTTGTTAATAATTTAATTCCACAGTGAGCAGGGAAATCAAGTGGTCAGAAGTACATAGGGCAGAGAGCACAGCTTAGGTAAAGGATGTTTTGGTCTTGATTCAGAGCATTGTATTTGTGTACTCGTAGGCTACTTACCGTGACCAATTGTTTTGTACTCATTGTCGATTAATCCCGGGGTCTGTCAGCTAAGTCCCAAGGCTGCGTGACCAGGCAATGATATGCCACATAACCCTGGTCCAGTTTCTACTTCTATGGTAGCTATGTGGATCCAAATAGACTGTATGTGAAATGCATACTTGCTTTCAAATGTAAGGAGGCTTGACTATTTTCTCCTTCTAAGCCTCCTTTTAGGAAGTATAGTCAGTTTAGCTTACCATAATTTGTACAGTTTTATGTCAATAATTTTATATAACCTGATCTTGGAAACAGTTGTATTTATTTAAAAATACTTAATTGATGAGTAAACATTGTATATGTCTCAGGTGTGATGACTAGTGACCAGTTGTGCCAGTACTGGGGAATGATTGACACGATCAAATTAATTAGTACATGAGCACGTCTGTGTTACATAATAATTCCCCAGACCTTTTCCATGCAATGGGAATATTTACCATTCTTAACCCTTTTATTTTTACATCAGAAAACCAACTGTGGATACAGCCTAATGTTTTCTCCCTCAGTTTTTTATTAAAATATACTTAGACGTTAACAATGACTTCAAACTACTTATAATGCATTTTGGGCATATGCAATGAATATTGCATAAGTTATCAGTCACAGAATTTACTGCTAATGAGAATACTTATGAATATATTTAAAATTTTTCTTCCTCTTTTATTCTGTAGGTTCGAGTCTTCACCTCCAAAGGGCCAGGACCATTTTCTGATATAGTGATGTCTAAAACATCAGGTATTTGTTATCTAGAAATCTGTAAATGGTGATTTGAAAGTATCATTTTTGGTTGGTATGTTTAGGAGTAGGAATGGCAACTCTGGATTAAAAGTTAAAGTCAGATAAATTACCTTTTTATTTCCCATACCAAAGTAGTTTGAAGAAACAGGATCAGAGGGCCTGAGATGAATTTGAAATGGCTCATGGATTTTTCAACATCGCTGGTGGTTTCTAGCCTGAAGCTTGTTTCTTACCTGTACTGTCTAATTTTCTGCTTGCAGAAATCAAGCCATGTCCATATCTCATATCTCTTCTTGGCAATAAGATTGAGTTCTTAGACATGGACCAAAATCAAGTTGTGTGGACATTTTCCCTGGAGGGAGCCGTCAGCACAGTGGGGTACACGGCAGATGATGAAATGGGGTATTTCGCTCAAGGAGATGCACTCTTCCTTCTGAATTTGCACAATCATTCCAGCTCCAAGGTATTCTCCTTTGGGATTCCTTTGAAGTGAAGGATGTCATTAAAGTGATTGGTCAATGGGGCTTCCAGATGAGAATGATTGAAAGAGCAGCTAAATGTGTGGTCATTTAGCCGTACCTTAGTACAGAAAGGGTTTGTGCACATGCCAGTTAAGGCTGGTTATTGGGTTTAAGGAACTGTGTTTGCTTCTGGGGCTATCGAGGATGATGGCTTCTTTTAGAACAGGTATCCGAGTGAGTCCACCTAATGAGAAAAGAGAACGGTTTCTTTTGACTCAGTTTTAGAAGCTTCCTCTGTAGTCCTTTAGCCTTGTCCCTTTTAAACCTGTGGTGAGGATGCACTTCAGGGTAGATAGTACCCTGGGCAGTTCAGCTGCTCAACTCTGAGAGGACAGACAGAAAGAGACCAGGATTCCACAGTCCCACACCCAGTGACCCCAAGACTTCTCACAAAGCACCCCCCCCAAAGGCTCACCTCTTCCCAATAGCTGCAAGATTTGCACAGTGTCTTCAACACATGAGTTTTTGAGGGAGGCTGGAGAACCTTCTAGACCTCAACTGTACGAGGAGACAAAGCATTACAGGCCTTGCTCTTCAGAGCTGCTCTATGGTTACTGTGACCCTAGGAGGGCAGCATCGCACAATGACTAAGATGGTGTGCTTCAGAGTCAGATTTCACAGGACTTACGTATACCCCGCACTGTTTATGAGAGCTGAGACCAGAGTGCATTGACTCTCTTAGTGGTATCGGATCATTGGGTTCCCACGGAGATCAAATGGGGTGATCAATGAACACATACAGCACAGTGTCTGATCTGTGGCAGCCATTCACTAAATATGAATCAATATCAGAGAGAGTAGTATAAATGCTATACCGAGGGCGGGGTATGGTAGAATCACAGCTCAGGTTAAGGTGTTCTGAAGATGGCAGAAATCTGTTTTGCATAAAGATAAGCCAGGAAAAGGTGAAGAGAAGCAGCAGAAGGAGCTCCAGAGGAAAGGCAGGGGAACAGGGAGCCATGACATGCTTGGGGGTAGTAAGGAGAGGGATCTGGAGTGGAGGTGTGGGTTAGGGTGTTAAAATGGGGGAGGTGGGTGGGCTAATGGTCAGGAGTCAGTCTAGAAGCTAATAGTAAGCTGTTAAAGATATTTAGTGAGTCATGTGTTGGTTCAATTGTATTTTTAAAAACCTTTCTAATTTATTTTGTCATATTTTCTTGCTTTGAGACCAGTCACACATAGCACAGGCTGTTAACTTTGTAGCTAAACTGACACTGAACTCCTGACTTGCTTTCTTCCACCTCTTAAGAGCTGGCCTTGCAGATAGACACTCCTACTTCAGCTTCAGATGATGTCTAAGAATGCTCTCTCTCTCAGCAGTGGGAGTCAGAGAAACCCGGGGGTTAGGTGAGAGTCAAGGAGGTGGGAAAGGAGATGCCAAGCTGGGGAGGGGTTTCTGAAGAGACTAGTTCCCCATTGAGTCATACGAGAAGAAAGTGAAGGGGAGCCACATGTATGTAGAATGACTCCTTGGCTTAAGTTGGACATCTTTAACAATACAGAGAGCAAGAGACAAAGAAGTATGAGGTAGGGCAATTGGTTCTTATTTTTGGAGTACCTCACTTGGAGAGGTTCAGTTGGCGGTTTGATATTTGAGTCCCTAACTGAACAAAGCGTCATGTCTGAAGATGAGGAGTTTAAGCCCCGGTCTGCAGCTTAGAGCTGAAGCCAAGTGACCAAAATAATCTAAGAGGAATACAGAGCATGAGAAAATGGCTTGTGGTACAGTTGTCACAAGATAGAATGAGGGGTGGGTGGGGTCACACACGGGTTCGATATGAACAGTTAAGGAAGCGTGCCAATGGATGACCACTGTTCTTGGCTGCCCGCCACGTTAAGCTTTTCCAGGACGTGCCGGCTTCTGACATTGCGGTTATTGCTGTTGACTGGATCGCAAGGCACCTCTACTTTGCTCTGAAAGCGTCGCAAGATGGGACACAGATATTCGATGTTGACCTTGAACACAAGGTGAAATCCCCCAGGGAGGTGAAGATTTGCAAAAGCCATACAGCAATAATTTCTTTCTCTATGTATCCCCTCTTAAGGTATGAGCATCTTTACTGCGATGAAAGAGATATAGATTTTAATGTACTATCTTTGCTTAATATTAGAAGCCAACAACAGTAAACTAAGATAATTTTTTTTGTTTTGAAGAGGGTGTTACATAGTGCATACTGACATCGAGTTGGCCGTGTCGCTGTTGATGACCAAAGCTCCCCCCTCCCCCAGTCCACCTGTTTTAGCTCCTGGGTGCTGTGATTTACATGGTTTGGAGCTGCATTAAATTATAATAAATAATTCTGAGCCAAGACGGGTGGCCTACATGTGTCACTCCAATTCCTCAGATGTCAGAGGCATTGTGGGTTCAAGGCCAATCACAGTGATTTAGTGAGACCCCATAACTCAAAATGGAGAAACTAAGAAGTAAGGCTCAGAGATAGAATTCTCATCTAGACTTCCAGGCTTAATCGCTGATGGACACAGTTTGATCCTATAACCAACAGTTAAGGTTATAATCTTAATACACGTTGAAAATTTGACTAACTCACCCACAGGCTAATTAGCAGAAGGAAAGGCATAACACAATTTTTATATCGGTGAATTTTATAATAGTGGCAGGTGGAAAAGACAAGAAGTAGATTAGAGCAAAACAGGATGGGCCGCACAGGAGCTGTGACCCAGTGAAAGCTCTTCCGGTCTGTCTATCTTCATAAAGATTATGTCTTCAAAATATCATTTTAAGACTATTATTAAGCAACCAAGTATCAATTTTTCCAGCTTGGAAAGGATGTTTTTAATTGTACCACAAGCAGAGACATGGACCATTTTGAAACTAAGTTTTTAATTGGTATTAAGAAACAGAAATAGAAACCAGTTCTTACTGGAGCTTGGGGAAGGAAGTTATCTCTGTTGGGCTCTGAGGGAAGAGCTTGCACCAGGTAGACGCTGCACCAGCCGCATGGGCAAAAGAGACCCCAACAAGACGCGGGACAAAATGTCCTGGTAAACTTTTTTCATGCACACCTACTGGGAGGAGCACAAGAAGCAACCCAGCTCCTTGGTCAACTTCGCCCGGTTCTCAAAGAAATGCCTGGAGAGACGGAAGACCGTGTCTGCAAAGGAAAACTCAAATTTCGAACATCTGGCCAAGAGCGACAAAGCTGGTTATGACAAGGAGGATTACATTCCTCCCAATGGTGATGAGAAAGAAAAGAGAAAAAAAAAAAAGATCCTACTGCTCCCCAAAGACCACCATTTGCTGCCTTCTGGTTTTGCTCTCGACATTGTCCAAGGATCAAAACTCAGCACCCAGACCTGCCTGTTGGAGATGCTGCAAAGGAACTGGGTGAGATGTGGTCTGAAAAATGTGCCAAAAATAAGCAACTGTATGAGCAGGAAACAGCTAAACTAAGGGAGAGGCTTGAAGAGGATATTGCTGCCAATCATGCCAAGGGCAAAGGTCAAACAAGAAAGAAGGGTCCTGGTAGGCTAACAGGCTCAAAGAGGAGGAGTGAATCAGAAGACGAAGAAGAGGAGGAGGAAGAAGATAGCAAAGATAAGGAGGAGGAATGTGAGGCTGAGGAATACACGGCTGTCCCGAAATGTGTGGAGAGTGTGTAATTAGGCAGCTATTTTGATAAGAGTGTGAAATTCAAGTGCAGCTCAACATTCGCTTCAGAACAAAAATTGTACAAGCTTTTGTATAGAGATGAGATTCATTGTAGAGAAATACTTTTTTTTTTTTTAACAAAAAAGACTATGAAGCTTTTTCAAGGGCTATCATGTACAGGTAGATTTAAAGTTCTTGAGGATGAATGCTTCTAAGTCATTAACGGTTTCTTTAATTTCTTATGGTGGCAAAACAAGTTCAATGGAATTTGTACTGTCAGTAAAAAAAAAACCTCTTTAGGATGTTGCATTTTTTTTTAATTTCTAACAAAATAACGCATATTTAAAAGAGAAACAGAAACAAAGAGTGGGAAAAGGTATAGTGAAAATATGAAAGAAATAGAAATTTATAGACATTAATGGCCACTGGAGGTGCTCAAACTACAAACCTAAGGTCGTTAGAGCCCAGGGCTTTGACTGCAGTAGCTTATTATTAAAAAAAAAAAAAATTGGGCAACACCGACACTGAGTTAGACTTCCTGTGACGTCCTCCATTTCAGAAGGAAGTTATTTGATGTTTGGGCATACGTACTCCCAAGGCTGCACTTGTCTTCTCATTATTATGCACGGTTGATCTCCATTAGAAAGTAATATTTGAAGTGACATGTTTTTTGCATTAAGTTAAAGGGATGTTCCCCCTCTTCCTCATAGTCGCCTGTATTGGACAGAAGTTTCAGATCTGGGCTACCAGATGTTCTACTGCAATATTAGCAGTCACACCTTGCATCACGTTCTACAACCCAAGGCCTCAAACCAGCACGGAAGGAGACAATGTTCTTGTAATGTGACAGAATCCGAGTTAAGTGGGGCAATGACTGTGGACACCTCTGATCCAGACAGACCTTGGATATACTTTACCAAACAGCAAGAGATCTGGGCCATGGATCTGGAAGGATGTCAGTGTTGGAAAGTCATCATGGTACCTGCTACCCCTGGTAACATGCTGGTCTATTCATATCTTCTCTTCTTCTTTTTGATAGATTCCATATAACCCAGGGTGGCCAGAAATTCACTCAAATAGTCAAGGACACTTTTGAACTTCCAGTCTTCCTTCCTCTACCTCCCAAGAGCTTGGATTACAGATGTGTGTCACCAGGATTAGTTTTATGAAGTGCTGACTGTCAGACGCAGTGGGGTGTGCTGGGCAATGCCACTGAGCTATATCCCCAGCCTGTATACCCTCATTTATAACAGCAGCCTCTCTTGTCCATTAGAAAAAGCTTGCGGGAGTTTGGGAGACAGTTCAGTTAGTAAAGTGCTTGCTGTACAACACCAAGGACCTGAGTTTGAATCACTAATACTCACATATAAAGCAGGTGGTGACGCACACATGGAATCCTGGTATACAGGAGGTAGAGACAGGAAGATCTCTATGAATTGTGAGCCAGCCAGTCTAGGAGAATTGATAAACTCTGTGGTTATAAATTTCAATCACACAAGTACCAATTAAAATGATAATCTTAGCTTGGCATGGTGGCACATGCTTCAATCCCAGTATTTGGGAGGTAGAAGCAGACAGATCTCTGTGAATTTGAGGACAGCTTGGTCTACATAGTGAGTCAAGACAGCTAGTCAGGACTACATAGAAAATCCCTGTATAAAACAACAACAATAAACCAGACCAAAATAAAACAAAACAAAAAAAAATCAAATTATAATCTTAATTCTCACTGAATTTGACTAGTCTGAAGATAGGCTGGTTACTAGAAGGAAACCCATAGCAAAGTAGCCTCTGGCTTCTATATATGCACAGAAGTGCATGCATACATATGTGCTCACATGCACACATACATACAGATGCAGAAACGCATGTACATATGCATATACCATAAGGTATCAGAAAACAAACAAACCCAAAACAAAAAAGGAGGATTATTACAGGTTTGGATAAATGGATCAATCTGTAGAACACTTTCTTTTTAGCAACTGTGAGGAACTGAGATTGGATTTTTAGTACACAGTGACACACATCTGGATGGAGGGCAGAGGGCAGAGGGCAGGGGGCAGGGGGCAGGAGGCGGGGGGCAGGGGGCAGAGGGCAGAGGCAGAGGCAGAGGCAGAGGCAGAGGCAGAGGCAGAGGCAGAGGCAGAGGCAGAGGCAGAGGGAGGCAGAGGCAGGAGGCAGAGGCAGAGGCAGGTGAGTCACTGGAAGCTCATCAGTCAGCTAATATAAATTATTTGTATTTGGTCATGGTCCAGACCAAAGGAACTGGCAGTGCCAATGTTTACTTTGACTTTATTGGGTACAAAAAAAGTGAGAAAACATTGTTGAGTCAAATGAATAAAACGGGTTTTTTTTTTTTTTAATGTTGAAAGGTTTAAAACTCAGCAGTTTTCTTAGCAAAAAAGTAACTTCATACATTATTTAAAGCAGAAAAGTTAAGATGCCTAATTTTATGTTATTTTGTTTAATTCTTTATCCTTTAAGTTTTTCTTTGTGTTTTGAATCAGCAGGAAAAAGAATCATTAGTTTAACAGTGGATGGGGAGTTTATATATTGGATCACAACAATGAAGGACGACACACAAATTTATCAAGCAAAGAAGGGAAGTGGGGCCATCCTCTCCCAGGTGAAGGCCCCCAGGAGTAAGCATATCTTGGCTTACAGTTCAGCTCTGCAGCCTTTTCCAGGTAACAGAGTTGTCCACACAACATGCTTGTTGCCCTGCAAGGGTGTCTGCCTGTCCCTCTAGTCTCTGTTTTAGGCTCTCACTTCTACCCCACATTCTGTCAGACCCACCTGCTGTTTACCTTGACTAATAAGTGCACACAGCTTGGACTGGAGTAGGCAGCATTAGACATGGGAGCCTATGACCTGTTCTGTCCATGTGCCCTCTACCTCTTCTGTCTGGTTTAGGCCTTTCAGTAGTGTCAAAAGCACTGCATAAAGCCTCTGCTCTCTTGCAAGGTCAAGTACTGTGATGATCTACCATGTATTATGCATTACATAGATTAAGTAGACCGTCTTATAAGGCATATTAAAAGAAGTTCTTTAGAAAGAAGGAAAATGACTTGGGTCAGAAGCTCAGATCCATGTTATGATAGAGGAATGTCAGATAAGAGTGGAGGAAGAAATAATATGGTATTCACCTAAAGATGACGTCAATTACACAGAAAATCTGTCAATAACATTTCTCCCAAAACTGGTAAGTGATATGGCAAGTCTGCAGAATGCTGCAAATTTAATTTTTCAGCAACAAACATGTCAGATTTGTAATAAGGCTATTTGTATTATCGTTTCCCCAAATGAAATACTTGTACATAAGCTTAACAAAATATGTACAAAACATATGATGAATTCTACCGAATTCTGGTGGGAGAACTAAAAGAAAAGTGAAGCAGATGCCCAGAGAGGCCAATCTCATGAACATGAAGTCAAGATGCCGCTTCTCCCTAATTTAATCTGTCAGTTTAATGCAGTCTTTCAGCATCCAGGAAACTATTTTGTAGATATTGAGAAGTAAATTGTAATGTTTATATGAAGATTAAAAAAGAAACTAACCTAATATCAAAAGAAATGCATAAAGTCAATAAGTATGACCTAAACTGAAGACTTTCTACAAAGTTATAGTTATCAAGGCCCTAAGGCATTGAAAGACAGTGAATACAGCTAAGTAAACAATAGTGTAACCAGATAGCTTCATAAATACAGTCAAGGAAATCTTTGACAGGGGGCCAAAAGTCATATAATAGTGAAAGAAGAATATTTCTAACAAGTTAAATTAGTTAGAAAAAAACCTTTTAATCATCATGATTTCCCCTCCCTCTACATTTTCTCCCATCTGGACCCACCACTTTTCTGTTTCTTAGTATGTTCTTAGCTTCTATTTGGTATAGGAGGGCCCAGCCCACTGTGGGTGGCACCATCCCTAGGCAGGTGGGTCAGGGAAGAATAAAGAAAGCAGGAGAGCAAGCCAGAGGAAGCAAGGCAGTAAGGAGCATCCCTTTTTAGTCTCTTGCTTCAATTTCTGCTGTGGCTTCCCCTAGTAACAGTTACCCAAATAACAGGGTATATCCTTGAAGCCAATAACCCTTTCTTTTCCAAGTTAGTTTTGGTAAGCCTTTTTCATAGCAACTAAGAAGCAAACTAGTACAGACAGGCAGTAATGAAATCAGTGGTTGCTAGGGGTTGAGGGGAAAGGGATGGGTAGGTAGAGCACGGAGTGTGTTTATGCCTCTGTAGGACACCATAAGAGTGGGGCCATACCACAAGACATTTTCTAAATCATCAAACACACAGTGCAACAGAGAAGCCCGGATGTAAACTATGCCCTTCAGGTAATAACGTTTTTCCAGTAGGCTCTTGACTGTAAATCAGATGGTGCTTTGGGGAGGGGAGTGATTGTTAATGAGGGAGTTTATGCATTTGTTGGGACATATATCAGAGAACTCACCTACTTCATATCAAGTCCACTGTAAACCCCAAACTGCACCAGATAATAATGTTGATTAAGAAAAGAAAATGCTAGGCTCTTGCCTGCAAGCATAGCATAGTGTCAAAGATTGGCTCTCTCCCAAGGGATGGGTCTCACGTTGGACCAGTCATTGGTTGGCCATTTCCTCAACCTCTGCTTCTTCTTTATCCCCTCACATCCTGTAGGCAGGATACATTTTGGGTTGAAGGTTTGTGGGTCAGTTGGTGTCCTCCTTTCTCCAATGGACCTCCTTCCTGCCTGGCTACAGGAGGTGGCCACTTGGGGGAGCGGGGCTACAATCAGGTTGTAAAGTGAACAGATAAACTAATGAAAAAGTGGATACAAATATGTGAACAATTAGTAAATCAACCCAATTAAGGACTCCACCCAAACAATTAAATATTCAAGCAATTAAATTTTGTCGGCATGACAGTTACACGTTCTCAATTACACAGCTGGGCTCTGTAGGTCATGTGGAAGAGCAAATTGTAGCACAGAATAAATAGTCCAGTGTACGTTTCTGGTTAAACAAGAAAATAAAGCAACCAAATGTGCATCAGGGAAAAAGGAAAGAAAACGAGATGCAGCCTCTGTTCGACACTGAATAACAGCCCCAACACGTACCTCACAGAAAAGGCCCTAAGGGTAGCGTGAGGGTTTCATTACAGAAACTCATTAGCGTCCGAGATGCTATCATTAGTGTGGAAAGAAGCTTCCTCTCTACCAAGCTGTAGGTCCGTTAGGGAAGAGTGCTTTACTCCCATCTGCTGGAGACTTCAGGCCATTACTAGTTTCTTTGCTCCTGAGACAGCTTCTTCAAAATGTGCAGGATTGGAAAAATGGAACAATAGCAGGAAGATTGGCGGGTGTGTGGACACGGAGTGAAATCTTTCCTTCTGTACCAAGTGACATTTCTAACATTTCAATATACCTACCATATTAATTAAATTAAAATAAATAACATTAATCTTTGGGTAAAATTTTTTGCCTCACTTTTCCTAATCTGGGGATCCCATTGTTTATTTAGACTGGAAATCAGCACAAATGAATGGCATCATGTAACCAAAGAGTGGCCCTTCTGTGGCATTGGTGAAATGATCTTTTTTTCCAAATCCCCAGGCCTTCCCAGTGCCGTCAAAGTTAGACTCACAGGCTCTTGTGCTCTCCCTCTTCCCAGGGATCAAAGTGTAGGTCTAGCTGAGCATGCTTTGCTCGCTTTGGAAGCCATAACTGGAATCTCCTCATTAGGGTCATTTCCCAACAGCTTATGATCTAGAATAATAGATAACAGTCATTTGAAATGCGGAACCTGAGGAGGTGGAATGATATGTAAATAGTTGTGAACTAAGTAACTGTCTCTCTAGAAGAACTGGAATCCCCGTCTCAAGGAAATGGCTGGGTGGGCTCTGTCAAGTATTTGGTGCTTAGACATTCCTCTCCTAAGTTTCCTGTTAGATGTAAGGGATGCATTTAGAGTGTGCAAGCACCAATTAGTAAAGATTGTAGCTAAAATGTGTCACTCTCTTCTGGGACTCTGGGCAAGCCCATCTGAGATTCCGAAGCGCCACATTCTCCTGGTGGATAAGCAATAAGGCATCGAACTAAAAATGAACGTGTCTGGTGTCATGGTGGAAGGCAGCAGGTTTGTGATGGGGACACAGAGGTAATGCTCTCCCCCGCATTAGGGCATGGGCAGGGCTTCCTGGGAGATACGATGCATGAAGAAGATCATTCCAGACAGTGGAGGGATCCTGCACCATGGTGCAGACAGGCGGAAACCTAGCATAGCTTGCAGACAGTGCAAAGTGAGCAGAATAAAGCGTAACTTCGCAAAGTCAAGAGCCTAGACAGAAGAGTGGAGAGGAGATGTCATTGTAAACTCCAGCAGGCAATGGGCCAAGGAGTGGTTAGGTTTCAGATAAACTGAAATTTGCAGTGGTTGGTACTTTGCATAACAATGATGGGTTTCAGAAGACAGTTTCCATGGTACTTGTCAGGTGAGTGTATCAGAATTACAGTCAGCTGCCTATGACAGAAACATGGCTTTAGAGGCATCAATGATGTGCTGGTTATGTCGACCTGACCCATATTAATGAAAGTCACTTGGGATGGGGAAGCTTTAATCTTGAGGAACTGCCTCTCTCGGATTGGCTTGTGGATGTGCCTATGGGGCATTTTCTTGATCGGTGATTGATGTGGGATGGCCTGGCACACTATAGGCAATGCCTCTCCTGGGTAGGTGATCCTTGTATAAGAAAGGAGGTTGAGCAAGCTACAAGGAGAAAACAAATCAGCAGATGAGGCTTGGTCATGTGACACAGAGACCCAGAGGGCTACCGGTGGAGGTGCAGCCTTACTTGCAGTGGGGACTACCACCACTAACTGTGTCATATGGAGCTGGTCTCAGCCTATGTGTGAGCTATGGAGGGCAGAGCCAGAGAGGTGGGGCTGCTCAAGCCCTTTGGAGCCAGAAGATCCAGGATGAGTCCTACATGCTGGACATGAAGGTATAGGAGTGGATTTCCTGCTGGTTTTGTTTGACGTAATTGTTTTAATGCCCTGGTTCTTTCCTTTTGGACCAAGTATTTGTTTTTGATTTTTATAAAAGTTCACAGTTCAGAGACTTTTGACTTTTTTTTTTTAAAAGAGAACTTAAACTTTCGAATCACTCATTTTAAAAGACTGTGGAGTGTTGTTGTAAAATATAAAAAAATTAAAAAAGGTATTGTTGTCTTTTACCTTGCTAGGTCCAGCACCGTGGTGCCCCAAGATATCTGCTACATATCTTGGCGGAAACACATCCCAACTCCAAGGTGGCCCAGTGTCCCCAGCGGCCGTACACTTTCCTACACTCAAACCCTCACATAAAAGAACACACAACACAATAATCTTAGATCCAATTGATAAGATATAATTGTCCACTTAAACATACAAAGCCTGGTACCATCCATCCCTTAGGAACATTGATAACAGCCTGTAAATACACAGAGCTAGATCTTTACATCAGCCTCCATTGTCCTGCCACCACTTCTCTCTCTCCTCTCTCTCTCTCTCTCTCTCTCTCTCTCTCTCTCTCTCTCTCTCTCTCTCGCTCGCTCTCGCTCTCGCTCTCTCTCTCTCTCTCTCTTTCCTCTCTCCTTACCATTCCAGTCTCCTCCTCTTCCTTCAAACTTTTCTCCCGCCCATCCTTCCTTCTCATCCAATGACAGACCTCCTTCTACCTTGTACCTGCCCCTCACCTGTGTGATGACATCATCCCACAGTGGAGCTTTTAAAATATAGGCCATGCTTTAAGCTGTTATAGTCATGTGAGATCTCGGGAACAAACAAGAAAGGGACGGTCATGATTTGATAATGATGTGTTTGTATATCAATTTGACAAGGGGGTCAATTCTGCTGGTTAGTTTATTTCAACTTAACACAACGTCACTAAGAAGATGGAAACTCAACTGAGGAATTGCCTAAAACTCTAAAAGCCTGAGTGGTTGGCATGTCTGTGAGGTATTCTCTCCATTAATGGTCATTGTAAAAAGGTTTAGTCCACTGTGGGAATGCTACCCCTGGGCAGGTGGTCCTGGGCTATACAAGAAAGTAGATTGAGATACCCATGAGGTTCAAGCCACCAAACAGTCTTAATACATGCAGTTGGCTCCGTGTTTCTGCCTTGGTTTTCCTTGATGGAGGACTATAGGCTGTAAACTGAAGTAAATCTCTTCCGTAATTTCATGGTAAACTGGATCATCACTTTCTCCTAAACAGGGCACCATTTGGAACCAAGTGTTCAAAATTTATATTCAGAATTCTCATTCTAATCTGGCCTCAGTTCACTCTTTGACCACTAATTAAAAAATACGTATTCTCAACATAAAGTATCACTTTATAGACATTGGCATTAAAAGGGAGTAAAATAATGGAAGACGGTAGAGAAATACTGGACCAAAGTAATACTAAAGCCCTGTAGGCCAAACTTCAAAGCCTGTAGCCACAGTTCAATATCAAAGACTTAATTTCAAAGTAGGCCCACCCTCTAGCTTTGTTTCCGGCACTACACTCATGAGCTGATCAAACTTTTATATGCAGCTTTCCTTGATAGATGTCTTAGGCTTCCTGGCATTTTCAACCTTAGGATCTTCACAGCAACTCAGATTTCCTTTTCACAGCTGCATAATATTCTCAGGGCCTCTTGCTTTTCTTAATTTCTTTCTTTCAGGGACTCCTCTATTATATGTTGCCTGGTCTCAGCCACTCTCTGAAACCATGAAGAAACTATGACTTCTTCATTCTTCTGAGTTTTATACTTCCACATCTTTTTTAGTATATGTGCTGCCGAAGCGAGCACTTCCACATCTTTTAAGCTGCCACATTAGTATGTACCCAGATTCCCTTCAATCACATTACCATCAGCTTTTGTATGTTGAAACAATTGCTTTCTAACAGCAGAAAACGTCTTAGGCTCCCTTTCATATTTTGGAGGTTTGGTTGGGTGTTGTCTTGAACTCTACACCTTTTGTTGATCTAGTGCAAATCAGCTTCTTCTTGATGTGATCAACCTTTGTAACAGTTATATAGTCTCTCTTTCAACTTATACCTTGGCAGTTTTATAGTCTTCTTTTTCTTTGAAAATTGTATTTCTTTCTGCCCCACTTGCTCTTTTCTTATTGTATACTCAAATAAAGAAAATTGAAAGTAACTGAACATTAGATCCAACATTAAACTGTCTTGACATCTCCACCAAAGAAATTAACCCACCGTTTAAAAAAATGGACCTCAGGAAATTTCTCAGGATATAGGAAGACAGTAGCCAGATTCTTTGCCAAAATATTACAGAAATAATAGCCCTTAGCGTGTAGCCCTCCACTGTCCACATTGCTGTCAGTACTACTGCCTCCAACCCCCTGCTAAAATGTCCCTTTAAGTTCTGTTTTCGGTTTTCAACTGTCTTTCTAATCCAAAATTCTACAATCTTCTTCCATTCCTCCACATTCAAAGTCAGGTTTATCACAGCAACACTCTACTCTCTGGTACCAACTTCTCTATCCATTACTTTCACTGTGATAAAACTCAATGACCAAAATGATTTAAGGAAGACTGTTTGAGATTATGGTTCTGAACAAGTTACAGTTTATAATTGTGTGGACTGCATGGCAGCAAGCAGAGAAAGAATAAAACTTACAGACCTCGTTTCTTTAACCACAAGGACTTAGAAGGCAAAGTAGACGGGATGTAGTACAAGATATGAATTTTTAAAGTCTATGCCCAAGGATATATACTTCCTTTTTCAAGATTCTAAAACCTGTCTAGTAGTGATCTCAACTGAAATATCAAATGTTCAAACACCTGACCCTAAGAGTGACATTTCTCCTCCCAACAACAAAAATTAGAAATCATATTTGACAATTTCATAAGAAATTTCAAATATATGATATGACATGAACCTAATATTCAGGAGCCAAGGAGAAGTAAAAGAAGATAATACACAAAACATCATTCTAATATGTATTATAATTTATGTTGGCATATGTAGTGGCAAAAATATAGAAGTGTGTTTGAATGTATGATTCAGAAACTTGTACAATAATAGTATAATCAATGTAGTAGAAGTCATTTAGTCTAGTCAGGTACTATTGATACTGATCATGGCCTATTTAAGCCATGTATAGGAAAAATATTTGTGGTTGTGTTGATTCTTAGTGAACAGCCAGAAGTGACTTAATCAAGTATAATGGCTGTCTGTATATTTTCTCTTATTGGCCAAGGAGCTGAGAAGACAGAGGTTATTAATAGATTTAAAGCAACAAGAATATACACATTTATTTTTAAGATTTATTCAAGTTTCCATTTAAATAATTCACTTATAAAAAACAACCCAAGATCCCTTCTCTGCCTTTTGGTTAAGATCAAGTGTGAATAGAACCCAAGATAATATTTAAGAAAATTTGCCTTAATAAGGAAATTATTCAAATTCTTTTCCATTTCAGCAACAACTAGGGAATGAAAGAAATTTTGGAACTAATTTTAAATAGTATTATATTTATGAATTCCTAGAACTCTGTGGTTTCTGATCATGTTTATTTTTAGCCTTAACTGTGTCAAACATATTTGAGCATGGTACAGATATAGATGGGGATGTGGTAATGAACCAGAGTTTATCAATGAGACTATAAAGATATAGGTAAATGGATAAGTATATAAACATATAAATGTTCAACAATCATCAGAAAAATATGAATAAAGGCATCATTGAGTTATCGTTTTACTTCTCCAAGAATAACTAACAGAAACAAATGAGCAAAAACCAAGTAAATAAATAATAAAACAAGTATAAAATGCTAGAGAAAATTACAAGAAGCTATTACCCTATTGAATAGCTATATAGGAATAGGAAATATAAAATGGAACAACAAACATAAGAAGACATATGGCAATTTTATTGGTGTATACGATGTGTACACATATGTGTTTATGCATGTGGAACACTAAGATCAATGTTGGGTATCTTTAATCATTCTTCACCTTCATTTTTTGAGATAGGATCTCACAATGAACCTAAAGCCTGTTGACTCAGCTAGAATACTTGAAACACTTCAATGATCCTCCTTTCTTCCTTGACCCATAACGGTTGTTAAAAAGGCACAGCCATCATATATTTTTAATAGTATTGGCAAATGAACTCCTTGTACACATGTGTGTGTGGAAGATACTTTACAGATTGGTCATCCACCTTGCCCTATCTAGACCTAGAAGTTCACCCAGTATCCTCCTCCCTTCCCCTAGCTTTCCTCTCCCTCTCCCCTCCCCCACCCCCCTCTCTCTCTCTCATGTGTCTGTGAATATGTGAAAATGCATATGTGTGAGCATGTCCAGCACAAATGTGAAAATAGGAGAGATTTGTGGGAATTGGTGCTTTTCTCACACTCTATGATTTGGGG
>NC_046171.1:29263353-29326331 GCF_011064425.1 Rattus rattus | reverse complement strand
GGTGGAAGAGTTAGGAGGAAGTTGGCCCGGAAACGAGGAAAGGGAGTAACAATCCAAATGTAAATAAGATATACCCAAGGTGGGGTTGGGGATTTAGCTCAGTGGTAGAGCGCTTGCCTAGGAAGCGCAAGGCCCTGGGTTCGGTCCCCAGCTCCGAAAAAAAAGAACCAAAAAAAAAAAAAAAAAGATATACCCAAGGTAATAAAGATGGAAAAAAAAATAGTTAATGCTTCCCCAGTTCTTTATCCCTTCCACTTTAGCATTGGGAGACGCTGAGCAGACTGTTAGGAGAGAAAACTGATCAGCACTCTAACTCAGTTGTGAACACTGCAAACCACAGTAACAACCTAGTAGGCGAGATGAACCCTCTGGTGCAGTAGTGGCATAAATATTATGGGGATAACCAAGCACACTCTGCTTGGATCTGAAGTCCACTCCACAGAAGTCTTACACTTGGTATTGTCAACCGAGTCAAAAACACATGGCTAGTAAGAGGATAGACCCTACAGAGGAATTTACTACCATTGTTTAGCTAAATGGGCATGACACCAGCTGCCTTCAAATTATTGAGGTTTCTATCTATAGACAGCTGCTACTTCTTAGTCAGAGTAGCCACCCATTCAAGGGAACATGAAATCACAGCAACTGCAGGAATCTGCATAAGACAGAGACAGTCAGCAGTCAACTATAGAACGGAGTGCAGCACATGAGACCCTACTCCTCCTCGCAGAGTTGCTGGGTACTGCTAGATCACAGTGCGGAGGGGATTGGGGGGAGGATCATGGGGGAGGAGATGTAGGATGATGTCATACAGGTGAGGTAGGTACAAGATAGAACAAGGCCTGTCATTGGACGAGAAGAAAGGATGGGCGGGAGAAAGGTTCGAGGGAAGAGGAGGAGACTGGAGGAGAGGCCACAGAGAACATGGAGGCTGACGTTAAAATTCCACTCTGTGGGGGTTGGGGATTTAGCTCAGTGGTAGAGCGCTTGCCTAGAAAGCGCAAGGCCCTGGGTTCGGTCCCCAGCTCCGAAAAAAAGAACCAAAAAAAAAAAAAAAAATTCCACGCTGCGAGGGTTGGGGATTTAGCTCGGTGGTAGAGCGCTTGCCTAGCAAGCGCAAGGCCCTGGGTTTGGTCCCCAGCTCTGAAAAAAAAAAAAATTCCACTCTGTGCCTTTACAGGTTGTTATGAGTGTTCTTAAGGGATGGATGTGTACAGGGCTTTGTATGTTTAGGTGGGCAATTATATCTTATCAGTTGGATCAAAGGTTATTGTGTTGTGTGTTTTTTCATGTAGCGATTTAAGTGTAAGTGAGTGGGTGGTGGCTAGAGACACTGGGCCACCACAGAGTTAGGATGTGTGTTTCTGGCAAGATATCTACCAGATATTGTGGTGCCGGACCTATTGGGGGTAAAAGACAGCTTTTTTTTTTATTTTTACGACAACAGGGGGGAGGTTATTACTATCTTTAGTTATGGGCCTACTAGTGAGCTGACCAAGCTCCAGCACTTAGTTTCAAATTCATGGTCATACAGATGGCCTTGGGCAAACTCTGTGGGACACAAAATAAAATACCATGCACGTGGACCTGTAGGGAGGAGAAGGATTGGGAAGGAGATAAGAGAGGGTGGAGGGAAAGTAATCAGAAGGCATTATATACATGTATGAACCTGTCAAAAAACATAATAATACAAAAATAAAAGTAAACTTGAAATATAGGTGAACATAAAATTATAAATATTCAGTAGTCAATCCAGCCTTACTTAAAATTTACTGCTTATTGATTAGTGGTGCCCCACTTTTTTATTTTCTTCTTACCTTCAGCCCAATAAAAACTCTAAGGCACGTTTATTTTGTTCATCAAGAATCCAGCGCAAACAATGTGTTTCAGATGTCTCTGTCCTTGAACTTGTTTGTGTCTCTTCCTCCTCCTATCTTTTTTACTAAATAATCCTGGAAGAGTAAAATTTGTATTGGTGAAGCCCCTTCAGTGTGTTTGGGTTTCATGCTAAATAAGCCTATTTCTTATTAATCCTCAGCAAAGACTGGGGTTGACTTTTTCTGAACTCTTCTCGAAGTTTCTAGAAGATAGGAGGCCATGACCATGGTCAGCATGGAGCAACTGAGGCTTTGCCGTAGGAATCCATATTTAGATGATGCACATGTTTCCTAAAGAGGCTGGGTGAGACCTTACATTTAGGTTTTAATTTCTCTTATATTTTATAACACAAATAGTCCCGGATCAACAAACGTTTGGACTAGGTTCTAAGCACACAAAGGTAAGTTGGGAGAACTAGATGATGGATACATCATTATAATTGTCAGTAAGTCCTGACACAATTTTGTAGAAAATTCCAAACCCTCTGAGTTGAATTTTACTGTGCACAAAGGGCGAATGTTCAAAGTTTGGAATGGGCACCAGAGGGGCGGGCACCTTTAGGTGTGGGAGTGGAGGGCTCAAGTGGGCATTGTTAACGATTGCCCGCCTTCTGGTCAGCCTGCCTACCGCCATGTTCTGCCTGCGTCTGCGCTCGGCCCCCATCAGAAGCAAGAAGACCATGGTTCTGTCTGCTTGATGCAGCTTCATAAGCAGGATGTGGTGAGCTGTCTTTGACAGAGTGAAGTCCCAGAGAAGGAGCCAGGCAGCCACTGACTGGGACCCCTCAGCCTTTCTTGGCCTCCAGGAGGTTTCCTGCTTTTAAGAGAAGCAAGAGGAAAGCCTGCAACTAGGAAAAGGAAGATCCAGGCCCCAAAGGAGGAGATAGGTGTGCAAAAGGGCCACCGTCAAAGGAGAGAAAACATCAAAGGGGGAAAAAACCAACCAAGAAAGCTTCGCAAACCCTGAAAAGATCCTGTCCTGAGTCCCAAAGACGAAGCACATATCTTTGATGCCTTCGATGCCTCATTTAAAGATGACTTTGAGGGTGTCCCCATGTTTGTTCCTTTTCAGAGGAAGAAGCCCTATGAGTGCAATGAATGCAGTCGGGCCTTTAAACACAAGCCAGATGACACTCGCCACCAGAGAGTTCACTGAAGAAGCCCTTTAAGTGTGGCCAGTGTGGGAAGACCTTCAGGCACAGCTCAGATGTCACCAAACATCAAATAATTCACACCGGTGAGAAGCCCTTTAAATGTGGATAGTGTGGGAAAGCCTTCAACCGTGGCTCCAACCTTCTGAAACACCAGGAAAAGGCACACCGATGAGAGAAGTCTTACAGCTGTGAGGAGTGAGGAACATCCTTTGCCTACAGCGCCTGTTTCAATTGGCATTGGAAGCATCGCAGGAGGAACAGGGCAGGGCAGCCTACAACGATGGATCCTTGTCAGACACCTGATGACGGTCCAGAGTTCTTATGCAGCGTACTGTTGATGGCTCATCTGGCCACCTGTCTTGAAAGGAAAATCTACCCATCAGACATGAGAGCCCACAGAGGCTTTCTGCCGTGCGAGTCTACACTTAGTGGTGCCACGGTGCTCTCTGGTGCTTCCTGACCTTCCAGCCATTTTCCAGGCTACTTTATGCTATCCATGGCCATCTCTGGAACAACTTTAGGTCACCAAGAACTTTAGAGCTGAAGTGACACCTGTTGGCTAGGGCCACTGCCTTCCTCTGCTGCCTCTGTCTGCGCCAACCGTGTGTTTTTGTCTCTTCTTTTGAAGGCTTCTGGCTCTGCGTGCCCAGCCCATGCAGTCTGCTAGGGGCAAGGAACCCTGAGGTGGATGACAGGCAGCACTCTGACCAACTCTGAGGACCAGTCCCCTTGGGCAGCACCAAGTCCTGCTCATTTCTGAGCCATCGAGACAGCTCACCAGGTAAAGGCACTTGCTTCTCACAGAAGCCTGATAATTTGAGTTCAGTCCTAGAACCCATGCAAAAAATGTCAACAGATACCTAACTCTTCAGAACTGTCCTCTGATCTACCCCCTGCCCCCCATGCAGACAACAGCATTAGAGACATACACAGAGGTTTAAAATGAAAAACATGATCATTCACCTGTCTCCTTTCCATCACAATAATGTGACCAACTGTGTCACATTCCCCACCATGGTGGTTTGTATCCCTTCAAACCAGGAGCCAAGGATACCCTCAAGTTGCTTTTCTCAGACAGTTGCCACAATGATAAAAATGACAACTAAATGAAGCTGCTAGAGCAGATCTCTCCAACAGGAAGCTCAGAGAACTGGAGAGAGTCTATCTTTACACAGAGCACAGCAGAGACCTACTGGGTCATGCTCCAGGGAGGCTGTCATCATAGAATTCATTGACCAAAGGAAAGGTGTAGATGGGTGAGCTCAGGGAGGCCTTTTAGATGTAGTGACTACAGGTCACTTTTGTTTGTTCCCACTCTGAAGTTAAGATGGGCCACATCACAGCATTCACGGGCAACCATTAGCTCTGGCTCATTGAAGTCTACTGAAGAATCCCCAGCACCGACTCTCTACTTCAGTGAGAGACATTGTGAACAGCCACCTGGGAACAAACAAAATGTTCAGAACCTTCTAGATGTCTTGAGATGTGTCCTGGGGGCAACTCAGAACACTCCAGCAAAGTCCTGGGATTCCAATTACCCAAACATACTCAACTGTAGCCAGAGTTGTCTTAGAAGCCCAAGGCAGCTCCATTTGTCCGCGCCTCAGCTTCACTTAGAGCAGAGAGCACCGCCAGGGCCTGACGACAAGCGAGTGAGTGAGAGCTCTGGGTTGTATCCGTTCCTTCAGCCTCCTCCCTGCCAAGAGAAAAGGCGGAAGCCACCTCGAGGGGAGTCAGAAGTATCCCTGGGCTGGGTCCAGGACTCTTCCGTTCGGGGAGACCAGTGGGTTAGACTTGACTAACTGCCTCCTTCTCTTCCTGGAAGTCTGTAGCTCTAGAGCTCATGTGGGCTTCTTTCCTCCTGACTTTGGATCCATCATCGAGACACAATGATTTCCTGAGCCAACGAGTTGCGACATCAGGATACCCTGAAAAGGAAGGTAGAATGGGGGTCCTAGGAAGAAAGGCCATGTACCCTGACTCAAGGGACAGATGTTCTGTGGCTCCCAGGGAAGACTGGTGTGGACCCCAGGTACAGTGTAAACAGGGAGAATGGCCTGTGTGCCCCGTTTACCTTGAGGCCGAGAGATGGCGCCCACCTTCAGCCTATCCTTTCCAGTGTCTGTGGAGTTGGGTGTTTGCTTTCTCCTGGTTACTTCTCAAGGAAGACAAGAGGATTGACTTCCTGACTCAAATCCTGTAGGGCTGATGTTTCATGTGCCAGCTCCCAGCCGACACCTAGGTGAGGCTGGTTCCCTGCGTCCGGGCCTGCAGCCATTTGACTTTGGACCCGCAAAGGGTTCCTGGCACCTACATACTGGTGGCACCCAGCTGGCCTGTCCACACCTCCCCTCGGCCACAGCATGATCTGGTGTGTGTCCTAATGCCTCGTCTGTATACTGCAGTGAGCGGTGCAATCCTCTTACAGCCGCAGCCGGGGCCTGGTGTGTTGTAGCAGACGCTGTCCCCAGTCTGGTGTTTCTGTTTGACATTTGTTAACGCTTACGTCCATGTTACACCCTTGGTGCTGTGTCAGTGTTGTGCACATTGGCCCAGACATTCTGCTTTGCTGTGCACTTGGTGACTTCCTTCGTATGCGACTCCTCTGCTCCACGGACGGCGGCACTGATGCTCCACGTTGCCTTCCAGTTGCTGCCACGGTGCTGTGAGCAGACGCTGTTGGTGCTGCTACTGGACAATGTGTTTCCAATTGTGTATCTATCTATCTATCAAAAAAGTTTGGAACGACTTAGCAAATGGTATAAAATATCTAATGAAGGCTTTGTGCATATGCATTCCATATACATTTGACAGAAAAGGCAGTTTATGCAATTATTTTACCCTAAGGACATAAAGTGAAAGATGAAATATTATTATCTTGCTAAACATTAACATTGTATTTTTTGCTCTAAAACTCTTAACAATTCTTTGCTTCTAAGAATATATGTTACCACTTCTAGCTACTTGTATAACTGAATAAAATAAATGTTTTATGCCTTTGCTTTTATTCATCAGTATTGTTATACTGAAACATAAATATTATCACTTATCATGAAATTATTTTTAAAGTACCCATTGAGGGTTTCGGGTTTTTATACCAAAGAGTAAAAATACAGTTGCCCACTAGGTGGCAGTAATAGCCTCAAATTGTTTTGCACACTGGTGCTTAAGGGAATTCCTGGAGGATGACTTCGCTTTCTGTTCTTAAGTAACTCACAGTCTCCTAGTCCGAAGTTCATGCGCATAAATTTACCCTCCCCTGCTCGTAACTGAAAAATTCTAAGCATAATCTTCTCTTATGTCAGAGGAAAAGTGAGACTTCTCTGATTTGCCCAAGTCTAAATAAAGTACATGGAATCAATTCATGAATTTAATACCCATACCCTAAGGGAGTAGCTTGAAAGCTTTCTGTCAGCATGCTTGTTTTCTGACTTTTTTTTTTTCATGATTTTTCTAAGTTCTAGAAATCGAAATGGGCTTTTATGGGTATAATCTTTCCTTGGTTTTCTTTTTAAACTCACACTCCCCTGCCTCAGCTCCCCACTGCTATGGTTGTCTATCTATCTATCTATCTATCTATCTATCTATCTATCTATCTATCTATAAACACACATATATATAAGTCACTATATTACATTAAATTATGTATATTAATGATAGATAATTGATATTTTATATTAATATAGTGACACATACCACTATAGTATGTTTATCTTATTTTCTGTGACAACTTAGTGTTTAGTTTTTCATAAAACGAGATTATTTATAATTTCCTGCATCTCTGTTGTGGATTATTGTTTTTAAATCTACTTGCTATAATTGTTTATAGCAGTCTGTTAGAGTTGAGTTCTGCTATTTTGCTCAATTTGATGTTTAGGTAGTCGTATTTTTAAAACAAATCGTTCTGGAGGTTAATTTCAATCACCCACTAAAGCCATCTAAAGGGATGGGAAAGCACAGTTTTACTCAGGTACAACTAACTGCATTTAAGGACATTAACAGAAAGAGAATGTTTGAACAAGATGATGGTTCTGTGATTTAGTGTGTGTGTGTGTGTGTGTGTTGTACATATTCATGTATGTGTGTACATGTGGGGTCAGGTAGGTGTGCTCATATATGGATGTGCATGTGAAGGTCACATAGCAACTTTGAGTGCTTTTGCATTGCCACTGTTGTCCCTGCCCCTTTGTGATACAGGGTCTTTTTCTGGCCCAGACATAGTCACTTGGGCTAGGCTAGGCTAGGCTGCCTGGCCAGTGAGCTTCATGGTTCTGTCTACTCTGCCTCTCTTTCCAGCACTGAGGTTACACGCGCTTGCCACTGCCTTGGTCACATAAGACCAGAGCAAGAGACAAAGTAACTCAGGAAGGGGAGATCTCATGGGAACTCGCTTTAGGCAAAGAACTATTGAAGACTAGGGGCGGCTGAGAAGAGAAATAGACTCTTCAAGGAGATGCGTCCTGGTTGGACATTCATCACCAAGTGGTCAACCCCAAATCATATATGCAAAGCCAAATGTAAATAATCAGCTGCTTGTGTTTATATGTTTATGCATTTACTTAACCATAATGAAGAAGAAGAGGAAGAGGAAGAGGAAGAAGAAGAAGAAGAAGAAGAAGAAGAAGAAGAAGAAGAAGAAGAAGAAGAAGAAGAAGAAGAAGAAGAAGAAGAAGAACTCTTGAACTTGAGAGGAAACGAGGGGCAATGAGAAAGGAGCAGAGGGGAAGGGAGAGAGGGAGAAATGGTGGAATTATATTTTAATTTTTCAAAATTTCAAATAGTAATCAGATTAGAAAAGCAAAGACATTCCAGGCGTGAGTCATCGTGCCTCACTTGGAGTTTATATTAAAATCCACTTCCTCTTGGTTGTACTGTATTTGTCACTTTGTATTTATTAACAGATATTAATTGCTTGGGGTCTCTGGCCCTATTTAATCGCATGCTTACATGCCATAAGACAGTGTTTATTTAGGCTTTATAAACTCGGCTCCTTCTATACTCATTGCTGCATCGGCATCACATCCCCGATGTCCGATGTCATCTGGAAGGACTGACCGCTCCTCGAGTATCCCCAGCCTTCTTCAGGATTCTTATTTTAGAATGCTCTATAGTGTCTGTTTTATCGTCATCATTATTACTTAAGCACTTCTTTGACTTTCGTTGTATCTGCACTAAGTACTAAGGGATTTATTGAAAGTGGGATTTATTAACATTTTTATTCTTAAACAAATTATTTGTGGTATAAAAACAGAAATAATAAAACATAGCAAACAAAAGTCTACCTGATCATGCAGTGTTTAGGGGAAATGATATGGGTATGTTTTCCTATCTACTATCTATCTACTATCTATCTTCTATCTATCTATCTATCTATCTATCTATCTATCTATCTATCTATCTATCTACCTACCTACCTCTGTCTGTCTGTCTACCTACCTACTTATCTACCTACCTACCTCTGTCTGTTTGTCTACCTACCTACTTATCTATCTATCTAGCTACTTCTGTCTGTCTAGCTGTCTGCCTATCTATCTAATCTATCTATCTATCTATCTATCTATCTATCTATCTATCTATCTATCACCTACCTACCTACCTACCTACCTAGATAGCTAGCTACATCTATTCCGTCCGTCCGTCTGTCTGTCTGCCTATCTATCTATCTATCTATCTATCTATCTATCTATCTATCTTTCATCTATCTATCTATGGCTGAAATAATTATCCTATTCGGCAACTTACTCTTTCTTTATATAACTCATGCAGGGATTTTAAACATCTATTCCTGTAAATTTACCCTTACTTTAAGGAGTTTTTTAAAAATGGTCTTCCACTGAGAAAGTGTACCATAATTTATTTAATTGTACATGTTTGAATTTTTCAAATTTCAAAGCTTTCTATTATCTGAGAATTTTATAAAGAACACCATGTAAATATGTCCCTGTATAGGAGAGAACCTGTTCATAGAGGTTCAAAGTTGTAACTGTGGTATTTCTGAATCAGAGGCTTCCTCCAGATAGGCTTAGTAAATGAATTATCCTGCCTCGTCCTTCCATTTATATTGTATGGCGATTCCTTTGTTCACACTTAGGCACTTAAGCACACCTGGTTTCCTGCCCGTGTGTGAGCATGTGGCAGGGCACTCTGCTCCTTGTCACGTCTTTCATCTTACTGGAAAAACATGTTTGTGACGAGAGCGGAACCTTTTCACTCGGCTGTCTGTCAGATGGTTTATTCTTTCTGTCTCTCCCTTTCCTTCATGTTTAAACAGTGCAGGGCAAGGACATGTGAGAAATCTTTGTATAAAATCCCAGCAGTCTTTTGCTCAACTGCACCGTGTGTGAGCTGCTGTTCTAGTAGCAGGTCACGTGTGTGGGTTCATTTCAACTGTGTGAGCATAAGCAGGACACTCCACCCTGCTGTTCCTCAACCTCCTCCTTAGAGTCACACCACAAGATTGTTGTGAAAACAAAGGCTGCAGTGGTGATGACAGTAATAATATTTTGAATAGTGAGGTACAGCTTTCAAGACACTCAATATATATTATCTTTAAAAATGTTTAGATCGACTTTTTATTTTATGTAATAAGTGTTTTGGCTTCATGTACGTATGTGCATCACATGAATATCTAGTGTCTATGGAGACCGGAAGAGGATATGAGATTTTCGGAAACTGGAGTTAGGGATAATCATATGTCCCTATGCTGGGGATGCTGCTACTGAACCCAGGTCCTCTGCAAGAACGAGTGCTCTTAACCACAGAACCATCGCTCTTGCCCTGTGTATTATCTTTTGATCTTTATAATAAGCTCATATGATAGGACAAAAATATATTTTTTAGTTTTTAAAATTCAATTCTGTATCTCTCCATGCCATCGTATGCATATATGTGGATATCAGAGAACAGCTTAAAGAGGCACTTTTCTCTTTCCATCACATGGGTCTCAGGGAATCGAACTTAGGTCATCAGACTTGATTGCAAGCTCCTTTATTAGTGAAGCCATCTTGTCTACCCCTAGACAAATAGTTTTATTGGCTTTCCCTCTTTCTTTCCTTCTTCTCTTCTTTCCCCTTTTCCTTCTTTCCTTCTTTTCTTTTGCTTCCTTTTAAGCTAACAGTGCTGTTGAAAACTGGTAGAAAAATCAAGAGAAATTTCTTTGAGACAGTAAAGGAGCTACTTTAATATAATGCCAAGGGAGAAAATTAAAAATGTTTTCCCGACAAGGAACTGCCGTGGACACATTTTTCCTTCTGATATCTCCAGGATACTTACTGTGAGAGAAAATCAGTTGGGCAACCAACCCTTCTCTTTCACGTTTCTTACCCAAATTTTTATATCTGATTTTAGAGAACAATTTAACCATGAGGAAATAGAAGGTTTTGTGTTACTTCCAGGTGTATATTTTATATAAACTGGGTTAATATAAAGCAATTCAGCCTCCCAAGACCTGCTGGCAACAGATTAGAGTTTTCTTCCCTCTCTTTCCAGATATTTGTTATAAACACAGAATTGGGACCTTACAAAAACCCATTCTCGGTGATTCAGACACTGACCCAATCATATTTCCTCCAAGCATGGCTCATTGTATTTTATAGAAAAGAATGTTCCAGTGTCTCAGAGCAGTTTTCTTATTTTCTTGACATCCTAGAGAAGTAAATGGGAAGTGATGTGTGTGAGTGTGCTTGTGTATGTATGTGTGTAATTGTGTGTGTCTCTGTGTGTACGTTTGTGAGTGTGAGTCTGTATGTTTGTGTGTGTGTCTGGGCTTGTGTGTGTGCTTATGTATATGTGTGTATATGTGTGTGTTTGTAATTGTGTGTTTATGTATGTGTGTTTGTGTGGGTTCATGTCTATGCTTGTGTGTGTATTTGTGTATGTGTATCTCTCTCTCTCTCTCCCTCTCTCTCTCTCCCCCCTGTGTGTGTGTGTGTGTGTGTGTGTGTGTGTGTGTGTGTGTGCGTGTGTGTATTTTGGAATGCTGATTGAAAGAAAAGAAAGCCCTGACATTCATAGAAGCAGGAGCTGAATTCCAAAACTTAGCCTTCTTTTAGCTAATGACTTAAAACAAACAAAACACAAAGAAATGTCCCCATTTTCTGTGTTCTTCACAAGCAGCACAAGCAGAAAGCAAAGATCTAGTTTTCAAGTTCCCTCTGAATGAAAGTATTGGGGATAATTCTCTGGGGTTACTGCACTCTCTGTGATATCAGATAAACACTATTATATGTATTTTTCTTATAAGGATCAAACACATTGTTAATTTAACCAACATTGAACAACCCTTTCCCATGAAAGGAGATGTTGTGATTGTGTACTGGATGCTGCATTTCATTGGAGGTATAAAGGAGGAGAAATGTAATCAAGATAATAACTACTTTATAACAGAATAGATGTCTTTTGGTAAGAAGTCAGAAATAGTAATTGGGAGCTTAATAATTGCCAGAAATACAGGACACGAATCAGATGCAGGACTACCCCTGTCCCGAAGTCCTCATGATGGATCTGGAGCTACAGAATTTAGACTCAGGGAAATTTAGCATAATCCCATCTGGGGGCTTCATGTTCCAAATCAGAAAGTGGAATGAATCATTTGCAACACAAGAGCTTTAATATTGACGTTAGCCTTAGACTCTGCAAATTTCTGAGTGGTGGAGGTAGAAACACTTAGCCTTAGTCAAGGTGAATCATGGTTTTCAAATAGTTCTCTGTCTGCATATCTATCTATCTATCTATCTATCTATCTATCTATCTATCTATTTTTTTTTTTTGGTTCTTTTTTTCGGAGCTGGGGACCGAACCCAGGGCCTTGCGCTTCCTAGGCAAGCGCTCTACCACTGAGCTAAATCCCCAACCCCTATCTATCTATCTATCTATCTATCTATCTATCTATCTATCTATCTATCTCTCATGTATCATCTATCTATCTATCTATCTATCTATCTATCCATCTATCTATTCTATATTATCATCTATTATTTATCTACCTATCATCTATCTACCATCTATTTTCTATCTATCATCTATTGTCTATCTATGTACCCTAAATATGACAATAGTGCATATTTGTCATCCTGTACACAACTCAACTCCAAATGATTGAAAGACCTCAACATAATGACAGATAGAAGAGTGAGTGAGGACTAGCCTTGAACTCAATGGCACAAGAAAAGACTTTCTGAACAGAACACCATCAGTACAGGCACTAAGATCAACAAATAATAAATGGGACCTGAAAATTTAGGCATGACAAAGGACACTATCATTTGGACAAAGTGGCAGCCTATAGAATGGTAAGAGATCTTTACCAATTACACACCTGATAGAGGGTTAATATCTAAAACATATGAAGATCTTTAAAAATTGTACACCAAGAAAAGAAATAACCCAATTAAAAATGGGGAACAGAACTAAACATAGTTCTTAAAAGATAAAACACAAATGGCTGAGAAACACTTAAAGAAATGTTCAACATCCTTAAGTCATCAGGGAAATTCAAATCAGAACTACTTTGAGATCTCATCTTACACCAATCAGAATGTCCAAGATCAGTAAAACAAATGGCAGCTTGTGCTGGTGAGGTTGTGGGGGAAGGAGAACACTTATCCATCGTTGGTGGAAGTGCAGACGTGTACAATGACTATGGAAATCAGTGTGATGGTTCTGTAGGAAGCTGGGACAGATCTCTCAGCTGTTTCACTCTTGGGCAAACACTAAAGGACTCTACCCTACTATAGACACCTTTGCTCATTCATTTTTGATTTACTGATGCCCTATTCTAGTAGCCAGAAATTGGATATATTTCCAATTTCCATCAATAGATAAATAATGAAAATATGGTACATTTATACAATGACATTTACCCTGCTATTTAAAAATCTAAATCATAAAATACATAAATGGATAGAGTTAGAAGAAATTCATCCTGAGTGAGATCACATAGGCTCATCAAAGACAGTATAATATATATTCTTTCACATATGAATGTTAGCTTTTAAACTTTCAAAGGCCATGCCACAATCTGTATAACCAGATTATAACCAGGTATAGAATAAAGGACTAGGGGAGACAGGGGATCTCTCGAGAAAGGAGAAATAGCAGATATCTTTTGCCAAGCAGTAAACCTTCCAGTGCCACGAATGGGGTACATCTAATTGAGTTGTTGGTCAAAAGATCCTCACGGAAACACCCAAACAACTGAGCTATTAATTTCTATTCACAAACAGATGATCGTAAGTTTCTATTACTGAGGACAAAACTTACATAGCTCATTGACCATGCAAACGTTGAACTAGAGTTTTTATCCCTACTAACTTGTATTCATAGTACTGGAAAGGTACTCTGTGTTTACAGCAACCCAGCCATAAACCTTGTGATCTCTAGTAGTGACCTGTCTGCGTGGTAAACCGTTGCCGTAGTGGCACGAACACTAAGGGAGTAACCAACTGCTCTCTGGATTTAAGGCTCGCTTCATGGGATGGAATACATGTTTGACACTGTTCTAATGGCCAAGAGCTTAAAATTAGATAGGTCACGGACCTACCAGAAAACAAAATACTATTGTTCTGCTAAAGAACACACAAATAAGATGATTCCTTATAACATTCTGCTATGTCCATAGATCAGTGTCCCACTCAGCTACAATCAGAAAAGATTCCTCTTGCAATAAATGGGAACTAATACAGAGCCCCGCAACTGGACAATGTGCAAAAACCAGGAGACTTTAGAACACTCAATCCTAAAAGAGATTTCTTCATTAAGCTCCACCCTCTGACCTAGGGCTCAGGGAGATGCAGAATAAGAGCCAGAGAAGATGGATGGACCAGGAGAGCCGCGTCTTTCAGACACAGCAGGACTAATGCTCTTACAGAGTGTGGCAGCATGCACAGAAGGCTTTCACAGGTTGAAGCCAGAAGGCACACCAGGGCTGAGAGGGGGAAGTGGACATGAGCTCTTATCCCTAACCAGGAAGCAATCTACAATTGACAACCGCTTGCAAGTGAGAAGTCAGTTTTCTCCAAGGGCATCTCACTGGGTATATGAACTACACTTAGGGGTTGGGGATTTAGCTCAGTGGTAGAGCGCTTGCCTAGCAAGTGCAAGGCCCTGGGTTCGGTCCCCAGCTCCGGAAAAAAGAAAAGAAAAAAATAAAAAAACTACACTTAAGGGTAGGTCCCATGTCCAGCAATACATGGCCAATGCAAGGTAAGCACGATAGTGTTTTTTTTTCTTGTATTGCTTTTTTTCAGCATTTTTTTTATGACTTCTGATTTTCTGTTTTTATAGATTTGTGTGTGTGTGTGTGTGTGCATGTGTGTTGTCTCTGACTGTATGTGTTTGTTTATGTTTTATGCTTTTTCTTTTTAAAAAAAATTTTGTGTTCTCTTGCCTTTTTAAATTTTCATGTTTGTTTTCTAAAGAGAGGAAGAAGGTATGAGTTGAACGGGTAGGGAAGTTCTTGGAGGAGACGGGGAAGGGAAGGCACGGTCAGCATCTATGTTTATGAGTTTTCAATAATAAAAATAAAGAACCTGGAACAAATCAAACAAAAACAGACAAAAGGAGTGAAACGAATGGGTTGAATAGAAATGTAGCTTTGATTTCTGTAACTCACATTTTCCTTTGTGTTTCGTAGCTCTGAAAGTCGTCCCTGAATGCAGTTCTGGGGTGGGCACTAGTGATTTTAAAATCCACTCTGCATCAGTTTGCTGTGCTTGAGGGCCGCTTGCATCGTGATCACCGTTGCAGGACCTTCCTGTCCTGGATAAACTTTATTTTTGTCAACTTGTCACAACCTAGAGTCACTTGGGAGGAAGGAATCTCAACTGAGGGATTGCCACGACCAGACTGACCTGTGGGCGTGTCTATGAGAGACTGTTTTGATTGATGATTGATGTGAGGAGGGAGGCAGGGGAGTGCTTAGCCCTTTGTGGCTGGCATCATAACTGGGCAGGTTGTCCAGGGCTGAAATAGACGAGTACCAGCCAGTGAGCAACCCAGTAAGCTACCAATGGTTTCTACTTAAGTTCCTGCTTTAGTTTTTCTGCCCGGGAACTCCCTTGTATAATGAACTGTGACCTGGAAATCACTGAAATAAATCTTTTCATGACGGAATCTTCTTATATCTTTAGTCACTGTTTTCCTTTTGCTGGTCCTTTGAGCATTGTGCAGTCAACTGCTTTTTGACCTAAGTGTTTGGAATTCCTATGAGGATACTATAGTATAAGAGGAAACGTTTGGAAAGATGTCATTGAGTAACTGCACTTTGAGATTTTAATTATACTGAACTTTGCTCCCGAGAGCCTTGTCAAACCTGAGTTGACTCTCGATTTCCTAACAATAAAAACTATGTATGTAATGTGGATTATCCCCCACCCTATGTTAGTAATAAAATATTTGACTGTCTATGTCCCTGTGGACAGAAGAGGATAATTATAGGAATCATTCTGACACTGGATTCTAAGTGCACTGAATTCTAAATCAGTTGGCTTTGACTAATGGCAAAATATTCATTTGCATAATGATTTTGGCTTTACCAGGATGATCTGTAAAGGGCTGTCGAAGTGCTGGCTGGTTGGAGCTCTGGGCATTTTTTTATTTTTTGCATTTTTTCTTTTTCATTTTCATTTTAAAAACACATTTTGGTATCACCTTTGTAATAAAAAGGGAAGAAATCCTTGATTTCAAAAGGAAATTAAAAGGCTTATTTCTTGTATACCCGCTTGACTCTAAAAGCTTCAATAGTTGAAAGAAAATTGTAAAGCAGAGTAGCCATTGTCTTACTCACCTGCCTCACATGATGACAAGGATGTGGTTTTGGCATCAGATAACTTGGCCCTGCATTCCTTACTCTACTGGAATGAAGTCTGGGAGCTCCGTACCTGGGGTAAAGTTCATAGCTTACACGGAACAGTATTTCTTCTGTTGTTCTGTGGGTGCCCCAGTGCTGGGGATTTTGTTGTTGTGTGACCAACCCAGCAATCTGGAAACAGTTCTGCAGCTTTGGTCCCTATCAACAGGAGAACTGTTTTCATGGCGGCAGAGTCAGCCAGTGAAGCCGCAAACAGGAGAGTCGTTTCCTAGCATTTTTCTGTGCATCGGTGTGTGTTACCCCTTTCACAGCCTTACGAGATGGCATCACCATATTGGTCTTTAAAATTCCTCTTGCGTATTCCCATTGGTATGTTTCTGCATGTATGTTGGTGCACTGTTTGCATGTCTAATGTCTGAGGAGACTAGAGTTATGTCAGGTCCCCCTAAAACTAGAGTTACAGACCATTGTGAGCCACCATGTAGGTGCTAGGAACTGAGCCCATCCTTTGGAAGATCAGCCAGTGCTCTTAACCACTGAGCCATCTGTCCAGCCCAGTATCACTGTACTGTATATGAATGTATATGAATGGTTAGTAATAAACTAGATCCAGACATCATCACTTACTCTATCTAAAAACACCTATTGCTTAGCAAGGAAGTAACATTTATTTGTGAATGCAATCAGAGGTTATAAAACTTTCCTTACTAGGAAAGTGTTACTATCAGAACTACTTGAGAAGGACATTTTGTGTCAGGAGGGCCTCCTGAGCAGGGTCTTCTAGCAGCTGACACATGAAGTTCTAAGAGGTGACACTGGGGTCTTGGAAGTGTTGACACGCATAATGGCATCGAAGGGACAACCAGGAGCCTAGACCTTTCCTTCCTACAGAGTAATGCGAATTCTGGAGTGTAAGCTTCTGAAAACACAGAACTTATCACTCACTTAGTGCTTTTTATGTTTCTTAGGTTTGGTTTATGCCTGGTGTATATAGGCACCCAGCAGGCGCGACCTGAAGAAACTAAGACAACCCAAGTAAATGCAACGGTGCACAGTAAATGCTACGACAAAGGTGGAAATCAGCTTTGTTAGAAAAGGAAATAGTTTCGTTCTTTCTGGTGGATTTGGCAGTATCTCAGATAGTCACCGGTAAAGAAGACAGAATGCAGACAGGAGCCTAGGCTTTGAGGCATGGAGCAGCATCGTGGGGGCTGTCACTAACATTTTTATTCTAAGATTCCTGCATTCAAATCAAGGAGCAGGAACTGGTGCTGAACTTGCAGATCCCAGACCTCAGGATAAGGTTCTTTGACTTACTGCAAGCTTTGGAATACTCGAGGAACATGAAAGGTTCCCTAACCCCCTTCCCATGGCACTAGAACTCGTGTAAGTAAACAGTTTATGACACGATCTTCTCTGTTAACAGTAAAATATCTGCGATCAGAGCCAAATCAGTGGCTGCTGCAACAGTTTATGAAAGAGGTGATGAAGGATTTGATTAAGGAAGTGATAACAGCAGACAGTTTGCACAGCAGGGTGGTGTGCGTCTGTGTATGTGGTGTGTGTCCTCTGCCTTCTTCCTCTCTGTGTATGTGGGGTTGAGACTTGGTCACACTCTACAATCCTAGATGGCCTGAAATTCACTATGTAGACCTGTTTGGCCTCAAACTCACATATATCTACCTGCCTCTCTACTGGGAGCTGGGGTTAAAGGCAGGTGCCATTATGACTGACAGGTGATGGGAAAGGTCCGTTGGCCTGCTCTTGGGGACCTAGCAACTGCTTATGTCATCACCTGCTCCCACTGCCACCAGGTGAGCCAGGTGCGTGTTTGGAACAAAAAGGACCTCTAGCCACTCCAGCTCTGTCTCTGTTCTTTGCATGTGTCTCTTCTCTCTCCTCCTCTTCTCCCTCTCTCTGCCCTCATGGCTCTCTCGATGAGCCTTGTCTACTTGTCTGCCTCTATCCCTTCCCCAGGTCCTCCACCCTCTCCCCTCCTCCAATAAACCTCTTTTACACCAGATCTGTTGCATGGCATAATTTCCCATGGGCCTGCCAAAGGTGTACAGAATCATATTTCATAGCGTTGCCCACTATGGGTGCTGGACTTTGCAAGAACAACAAGTTCTTATCTACTGAGTCATCTCTTCAGCTCTGTTACTCTGGTTAAACATTTTTTGGATTTATTTGTTTGTTTGTTTATTGGTGTTTTGCCTGCATGTAGATATGTATGCCACGTTCTTGCCCAGTGTCTTCAGAAGTTAGAAGAGGATTTTAGGTCCCCAGGGCTAGAGTTATAGGTGTTTGTGAGCCATGATATGGGTGCTGGAGATGAAACCCAGGTCTTCTGATAGGACAACAGGGGCTCGTAATCCCTGAGTCAACTCTTCAGCCCTGTTTAATCTGCTCTTTAAAAGAAAAAAGTCGTACAAATATGGTGTCTGAGTCCTTACTACCAGCATTGACTATTGTCCACCAAGCTCAAATCTGTGCAAATGCTCGACACTATCTTTAAATTGTTTCTGCCACCCCAAGTTCAGCATTTTCCCTCCCGCACTTGCACTTGTCTCTCATATCATCTTCCAATAAACAGAATTGGAACCTTATAACTCATCCTCCACCAATGGTTTGGGATAAATGGCCACTTCTTTTCCAGCTTGAGAATTTATTTATGCATTGCCTCCTGCCCACTTTCTGGTACTGATCCTGGTTGCTCTCAATGAGATTCTCCTTCACTTAGTATCAGAAGGATCTTTCTACTGAAGAATTTTGAGTCAGTGATCACTCAGCCAGACACTGTGAGAGTCACTACTGCTGGCAAGATAAACATGGACTCCGTCTAGCAAGGAGCTCCAGGCTGTCATTCTGGAGCCCCGGCCACAGACCTGACTGACACCCAGGAGAGGATTCCTCTGTGGTGCCTGTACATCTGATCCTGCTGTCTTTCTATTGCAGTTCCTGTTTCCTTCTTTTGTTTATTCTTGGATGACCTAACTAACTCCTATTCATATTTTAGAGCATTATATAATATCAAGTCCCTTACTTACTAAAACCGTCTTCCTCTCCTTCAGTGGGTGACTGAAATTACTTTGTACTGTCACAGTTCTCTATACACATTACAAATGGTCGATCTTTGTAGTTATTGAAGATATCTGAATGTAACCACCTTCCCTTGGAATTTGAGCTCACTGAGGGTATTGCTGATCCTTTGTGACTAATTGTAGCTTTTCATTAATTTATTACCTGATACACAGTAACTGCTCAGTAACCATTGCGGTAGACAATCGCAATGGTTGGGATTCTCCATTCAACTAAGAAGTAGGAGCCATAGATGAAAAACTGAGATGTGTTATGCATTACCTTTGAATTGCCTAAGAGGAAGTCTGGTCAAGAAAAAGGCTAAAGGAAGTAATAGAAAATGAGAGGAGAATAACACGGAGACTATTTTTTATTAGCAGATTGTTAAACAGAATGAGTTGAACAGAGTGTTCAAAAAAATGGTAGAAAAAAGAACCCCAAAAAAACAAAGAACAAAAAAGAAACCAAACAAACAACAAAAACCCAGGAAGTATTTGCTAAGAAAATAAATACACAATTTGCAGCCATCACCCGAAAGAAACATCTTATTGGGGAACCACAGCCTCTCCTGAGAACTCAGTCATATACTTGAACTTCTTTTCTGATGCAAAGTTTTAGACGCGTGCATAGTCTTTTCCATGCCCGTGTGAGCAAGCACTTGTACCGGAAGATGTTTGTAATTCTGACAGGCTGCAGTCTTGTTACCAGGGCGCGGGTTGGTTGTTGCAGTACTGTGGCTGGCGGAGTCCAGGGATACGTGACTCAAGGCAAGGCTGTCCACGCTGTGAGCAGAGTAATTGTAAACCATCTGGAGGAAGACTGACTTAGTGTTAGTCTTTTGTTTGCAAAGAATAATGTAGCACTTGGGGAAGAATGTACAGCAGAGGATACCATAGTTGGATATCAGAATGACTATGATCTCCACAGCGGGCAAATACTTGCCGGAAGTGGTAGCATAGACAGGGATGAATGTGATCCAAGCTATGAAGTAAATCAGCATCCCAAAGGTCAGGAACTTAGCTTCGTTGTAATTCTCAGGAAGCTTCCTCCCCTTGAATGCAAATGCAAAACAAATGAACGCCAGAACTGCGATGTAGCCCAGCATGGTGCCAAACGCCAGTGCAGATCCCTCCTCACATTCCAGGATAATGACTCTAGGCAAGGAGGTGTTCTCTTCCACAGTAGGTGCTGCCAGGACCAGCCAAAGCGTGCAAATGACCACTTGAATGCCCGTGCAGGTAAGGACAATGGGGACTGGCCTATAGAGACACTTCAGGAATGTCTTCAGCGTGGGGTCGAAGCTGAAGGCTAGCAAAATTTTCAGGGACTTCGTCAAAATACAGGAGACACACAGAGTAAAGCTCACGCCAAACAGGGTCTGCCTGGTCTTGCATGTGAAGTCCTGTGGTTCTCCAATAAAAAAGCCTGTGCTGGCAAAGTTGAGGGCATGGCAGGCGAGCATCACATAACAGACCACTAATCCCCCAGATGATTTCACCACAGGTGTCTTCAGGTTTCTGGTAAATATTATGCCAATGGCCAGAACAAAGGCAATTCCAAGTAGGGAGAGGGCAACGAGGAGGAGAGCCAAGGGGTCATCCCAGTCAAGATACTCCACTTCCTTCTCGAAGCACGTCGTGCTCCTTACTGGGGCCCAGTGGGTTTCGTTGTTGCATACGAGGCAGTGATCCATGTCTAAGAAGGTAAAGAGATCATCACATTCCAAACATGTAAACTGGGTGGTTGTCTACAGTACCACATAAAACTTAACCCTACACAGAACCCAGATAAAGTGGGAGAGGAAGGTAAATGGAAGAGATGAGGAAGACGGTAATAGAGGGTAATAGAGGAAGTCAGAAGGTTAGCTGGGGCAAGGTTTTTCAGGAAATGTATATACTCCAGAGAGACACCAGCCTCTTAGGAACTTGTTATTACTGGTAATCCATTTGGGGACCTTGTTCCTTTCAGAATTACACGTAGCTCAAGGCCATTTCCTCCTTGTATGCGTAAGATTCTTGTAAACCTGTCTAAGCTAACTATACTGTGAAGACTATTTCTGAATCTGTCTCTCAAGGACAAAAACAAACATAGGGATGGGGGGTGTGTGTATCTCAGGGGTAGAGCATTGGCTTAGGACACACAAGGCCCGAGATTTGATACCCAGAATGGAAAAGGAATACATTTATAAAACAAAAGATAAAACTAGGATGAACAGACAGAAGAGAAATGATTTAGAGGTGTCACTGTGGGTGTGGTGGTGACACAGGTACCTGTCTCATTACTGTAGTGGTTTTCTGGGCAGTTCACACATTCATAGCAACAGCTGTGTTGGCTTCCTGTGGCTTTCTTCATTTGACCAGGAATGCATTCTTTGGAGCATTTAGATAGAATTTGCTACAGTAAAAGAAAAAGAAATCCAAATAATTTTAAAAGAATTATTCTAGCCATTCTTCACCAAGTAACATTTTTTTTGTCTTTTTCATAGCATTAAAGTTTTTGGGCCATCTTAAGCAAGAACAAACTTAAAATATGCAAAATATTTTGGATGAGTGAACTACTTATAACTTTCTTTCTTTCTTCCTTTCTTTCTTTCTCTCTTTCTTCCTTCCTTTCTTTCTTTTTCTTTTCTATTTCTATTTGACAGAATCTCACAGTGCAGCTATGGTTGGTACAGATGATGCGACCTCCCCCAAGAACTCATGTGAGACCATCTTTGCTGTAATTATACGAGGTTTATTGATAGGGACCAGTGCACTGGGGTCGAGACTCGTATCCCACGCAGGGGTAGAGGAGTTCGACCCTGAGTAGCTGTGAGAAGGGGTATTTAAAAGAAGAAGCCACAACCTAAGGGGGTAGGGATGGCGTCATTGGAAAATGTCCAGAGAATACCAGTGAAAAATCACAAGGGGAGGGCTGGAGAGATGGCTCAGCGGTTAAGAGCACTGACTGCTCTTCCAAAGGTCCTGAGTTCAATTCCCAGCAACCACATGGTGGCTCACAACCATCTGTAATGAGATCGGGGGTCATCTTCTGACTTGCAGGCACACATGCAGACAGAAAGCTGTATGATGTATACATAATAAATAAATAAATAAATAAATATTTAAAAAAATCACAAAGGGAAACTCCCTGTTTCTCAAGATTGTTCTCAAGATTTTAATCTAACGTTATGGTCAACTAGTTCCTGGGAGAGAGTTACTGAACTGGCTGATTTAATTACTCATTCTGTGGTCGGCTAGTTCCTGGAATATGCAGTTCCAGGGCCCGACCAGTTTCTTTCTTCTGCTCTAAACTTTTGTCTAGTGGGGGCAACCTTAACACTTCTACCTTTCAAGACCTCACTATATAGAACGGGCTGGCCTTCACCTCACAGAGATTCACCAGCCTCCTCCTCCAGAGTCCTGGGATTAAAGGCATCCATCACCATGCCTGGTAACACTTACTGCTTCTACAAGCAAATCATGGAAATTAGCTCTCTCAGAGAGCTTCCAGCAAGGGGAAAGCACTTATGTGTAAAGCTGAGAAATGAAGTGAGGGTCTGGGAATTTCTGATTCTAGGCTGAAATTCTGCAAGAAAAATAGGACTTTTGTATTTAAAAAAAATTTAAAAATTCTATGTGCACAAATCTCTGTCTCTTGTGTGTGAGTCTTGTTCTCTCTCTTTGTCTCTCTCTGTACCTCTCTCTGCCTCTCTCTCAGTCTCTGTCTCTCCCTTCTCCCCTCCTGTCTCTCTCCCCTCCCTTCTCTCCTCCCTCTCTCTCTCTCTCTCTCTCTCTGTTCTTGTGCCATAAGAGGGTGTTGAATCTCTTAGAGCTGGAGTTCCATGTAGTTGTGTCACCAGTGTAGGTTCTAGGAAATAAACTCGCTCCTCTGGAAAAGTAGTTAAGTGCTCTTAGCCACTGAGTCATCTCTTTAGCCCATAGACTTTTATACTTTAGAAGAAAGTTCTTAAGAATGGATATCTTTGAAAAAAAAAACAAAGCAATGGGATATTTAGAACTTCAAACTATTAGAATGTTATTTTCAAAAATCCAAAATATATAAATAATATTTTAAAATATTTTATTTTGGGTAGCATTCAATGTGGTATTTTAAAATATCACACCGTGTGTACTAATCACCTCCATACCTGCTTTGCTCACCTGCAAATTTTAACAATCACTGCTCTATATTCAACTTTTAAATGTGAGACAGAACATACGGTGTTTGCTTTTCTGTGCTTCTCTTAACATAATATTCAATGTTCTTCTCATCTTGTTACATATAACAAGATTTCATTCTTCTCTGTGGCTGAATAATCTCTCTCTCTCTCTCTCTCTCTCTCTCTCTCTCCCCTCCCCCTCTCTGTACTGCATTTGCTTATAGATAATAGTTGAATTGCTATGAAAATTTAGATTATAATTATGTATCATTAGGAAGAACACAAGTGCAGCCCTCCTTCTTAGGACCACACTACTTTTCCTCCCCCCATATGATGAGATTTGAAATGCTTTCTAGAGTCCTGTGTGTCTAACTTTGAAATAAAGACTGGTGTATAGTTATTTGAGGTTTTGGGCAGTAATAAGTGACATTCCAAGTAGCTAAGTAGATCTTGAAATCTGACCAAACGATCGTAGGTATTGTTGGCTTTTCCAATAGCCTAGATTTGTGTGAACATCTCCACCAGGAAGACTTGTTCTCTCATTGGTAGCAATCTAAACCTTTACTCTTGAACCCAAAGCCTCAGAGCAAATGCCTTACAGGCGCACAGATTCTGCTGTATGGAAAATGGAGATAAGTTTTTTAACAGCTGAAAAATAATGCATCTTGCAAAAACAATAATTTCTTTTTTATTCAGCGAGAAAGGGAGGCAGAGTGTGGCTTAAAGGCCCAGTGTGAGCTGCAGTGCTTAGCCTACAGAGGGCTCGTCAGAAGGTGGTAGACAAAGCTGAGGTAACAATGAAGGAAAGGAAAGTTTGAGGGCACGAAGGATGGCTGTATTTCTGTCTCCTGAGGAAACGGTCTCCTACGTCACTAATCTATCTACCAGGAGAAATGTGGTTGAAGAAACTGGTTTCTAACATTACTGCATTCACTCCTGAACTCACTAAATGTGTTCTGAGTGATTGTTAATATGCCAAACATGGTTCTACTTGGAGCCATGGCAGAGAACGAAACAGAATCCTTCCCCTCAAAGGTCTTCAGTTCTAGTTAATCGAGTTGACAATGAGCAAGATAAAAATAAGCAAAATGGATAAAATAAGAGATGGTGACAGCTAAGGAGAAAAAAAGACCAGAAAGTGAACAAAAGTAGACAGTTTGATGATACAATGTTTCCTCTCTCCACTCTCCCCTTCTTTCTCATTCCCCCTGTTTTTCTTCTTCCTTCTTTCCTTCCTTCTTTCCTTCCTTCTTTCTTTCCTTCCTTCCTTCCTTCTTTCCTTCCTTCTTTCCTTCCTTCCTTCCTTCCTTCCTTCCTTCCTTCCTTCCTTCCTTCCTTCTTCTTACTCCTTCTGGGGAGCAAACAGTGCTAAATGTGTGTGACAACCGAGTCACACTGTAAGCTTAGATGTGATTATTTCCCCCCCTCTGAGGCAGGATCTCAGTGTTAACCCAGGTTCATGATTCTCCTGTCTCAGCTTCTCAGATACTGGGATTACAGGCACTCACCACCATCCTGGTTCGGAGGTGACAACTTTCAATAGAATGCAGCAGGTGCAAAGTACTTGCATTAGCAGGAAGGAAGGCACATATGACTTCACATATGAGAGTGGGGACTGTGGAATTACAGGGGAGTGGAAATTAATGGGAAGATGGAAAGAGAGAGGTGTTGGGGACAGTGAACACTTTAAAGAAAAAACCAAAACCAAAGCACTTTTACCTGGAGAGAAATAGGATGCCATGGAAGAGTTATTAGCACAGTCGATGTCTTATGAACAGACTGAAGGGGGTTGAGTAGAGGTGGAACAGTTATAAAACTAACACTGACTTGGGTGAGAAGTCGCCGTAGTTTGCAGTGCAGGGGCAGTGGTACACCCAGCAGGTAAAATGGGAACCAGACTTCAGACTCACTTTGGAAATTAAACTTTCAGTGGGTCTGCGGCTCGGTGTGCCGAGTGTGTTGTGTGACACACTGGGGACAAGGATCCCATCAGGGTGCCTCATGGGCAACTACAGAGGAGAGTTGCCATTTTCTGAGATGCAGGAAAGAATATCAAGAGCTTTGTTTTGGAGATAGTCAGGGAGTACAACCGCCAGGTAGATATCCACGTAGAGATGCCAGTTAGGCAGTCGGTACTTGTTTGAGTTAAAAGATAAAAATCATGAAGCCACCAGCCTCCCACAGACAAGAAGGAGCCTGATAAGGTCACCAAACAGACAAAAAAAGAACAGAGCTGAGCCCAGGCACCCTGGTGTTCAGAGGGATTGGAAAGATAAGGACCTAACAAAGGAGACAGAGAAAGGGTGGCTAGAGACAGAGGGGAAATCAGGGGTGTGTTGGGTCTAGGAAGCAAGTGAGGCCTGTAGCATGGAGGAAAGAATAAGTGGTTGTTAAATGAATTATGATGATATTTGGACTTAGTGTAAGTGAGCTAGAGAAACAATTCTGATAGATTATCAGTAGCTAAAATAGAATGGAAGGAAACAACTTGGGGGCAGTCAAGATATTTAATGTTTTCAAAGAATTTTGTTGTAAAGAGAAATAGAGACTTGGGTAGCAAATGGAAGAGGGTGTGTACATCTATACCACTGTTGCCTTTTGATTACTGGTGAGATAAAACAGGTTTATACCACTATGTGGGCAGCACAGGAGAGAGAATCACGGAGGGTGCAGGAAACTGTGCATCGTGAATCAGCAGAGTAGATCCTTCAACAAGTGAAGGGGGTTGGGGCCCACTGGTCAAGGGGAAGTGAGGCCCAGGGAAGGAGCCCAGCAGTCGACCTACAGAACTGGATGGAAGCAAGAGCTGCTGCGTCCATGCCCTGTAGTTCTGTCTCCCATTGCTTCCCTGTTTGTAGAAGAGAAAGCACAATCAACCGAAGATGACTGAAGTCAGAGAAGAATATAAAATGGCCAACTAGCAAGGAAAGACACATAATGCCCTTAGAAAATAGTCTGATTGATTGCCCAAGAGCACTGGACACTGGAGATCATAAATTCAACGTAAAACTAGAGAACAAGTGAAGAAGGTTTCTATTCCTACTTCTCCTGCTCCAAGTTCATCTACTGAGGGGATCCACACAGAGTTGAGCACAGAGTGAGTTGAATTTTGCCAATATTGAGAAGACAGAACACTGAAGACAAAGGAGGGAACAGAGGCTCTCTGCAAGAGTGTTACGCTAGTTGTCACAGAATTTAGGGAAGGAAGATGGGACAGTGGACAGTGAGGATAGATCTATCCCCTGAGGTAAAAGTGTGGGTGGAGAGCAGGACTTTCCCAGGTGATACATTAGTTGACCTGAATTCAGCGAAGCAGCCGAGGACAAAAATCACCTTAAGTTTCCTGAACTCATGCTTTGTTTCTTGGTTTGTGGTGATGAAGACGTCATGCTGCAGGTCATATTCTGCCATCTTCGTGACAGTCATGAGGCTGTCAGTCTCTTTCCAGAGCACCACCTCGTAACCAGTATTTAAATCCCCATGGGCATCAAAATGAAATGAGTTTTTTCCATCAGTGAATGTCACGTTTTTCAGCACCGCAAGTAGCTGTGAAAGGTAAGAGTGTGGGTGAACAGTGAACAGGAGTGCTTGTAGTGCATCCTTTATCCCCGTGATGACCCTACATATCCGAAAGCATTACTAAAGTGAGAAGGAAACAGACACTTGATCCCTGTTTCAGGATGCTTAAATATAGAGAACAGTTGAAGAAGGAGCCCCACCTCCCGTTCTAGACTTGATCTCCGCAGAAGTTTTCCTATGCAAAACTGTAAAATAAGTTCAGGTTTTAGAGGTGGTAGCTTTTCCAGTCTATGAAACTGAAATAGGAGCACCAGCATGCATCCATGTAGCAGACTTTCAGAATGGCTTCCTGGAGCAGGTGGGGGCTGGTGGTTTCTTCTCCCATTATTACTGGACTAGTGATGGTAAAATACATCCTGTCATCTTGGCACCACGGTCTTAAGTCTGTCTTAGTTATGAACAGGCAATACAGTGGCCTCTAGATTTTATTTCTAGTTAAGTTACAAAATTATTTAATTCTGGAAGAAAGAAATGTGACTAAAAATTATCTACATTGCTGCCCAATTGGTGTAGTGGCAGCCACATTGAGCTTGTGCTGTAGAGAAAGAATGTTGGAGTTGAAACTGTTGAAACTAGGTGAGTGTTGATGAGTCAGCACAGTGCAGGCCTCTGTGTGTGTGTGTGTGTGTGTGTGTGTGTGTGTGTGTGTGTGTGTGGGGTGTGGTGTGTGTGTGGTGTGTGTGTGTGTGTGTGTGTGTGTGTGTGTGTGTGGTGTGTGTGTGTGTGTGTGGTGTGTGTGTGTGTGTGTGCATGTGTGTGAGCATGTGTTTGAGCATATCCCTTTCCCTCTCTCTCCTTCTCTCCCTCCCACTCCTCCTCTCCCTCCCCTCTCCTCCCTCCCTCCCTCCCTCCCTCCCTCCCTCCCTCCCTCCCTCCCATTCCTAGCATTCATCACAGCCAGACTGGTTGCCTAAATCCATGGTTCTATTTGGCTTTAATGGATTAAAAACCTATGGGAGAGGCAGAAATTATTCTGAGTAGACTTACTCTACTCAATGTATTTTTCATTAATTTTAAGTGTTTTATTTTTTGTCAAATATTTAATCCAGACACTTTGGTCTCCTTGCTCTCTTCCTCTCTCTTTTCTGGACTCTGTCCTTGGGGCCAGTGAACTCACCTCAAGAGAGCAGCTTCCTAATAAATCTTGCATTTAATATAATCTAATCTGGCTTAAATTGGCTCATTTCGCCGGCGGAGAAATGATTTATCAAACAGGGTATATTTCTATATCTCCAAAGTTCTTGAAATCCGGCATCTCCAACACAGGATGTCAATATTTCCCCCCACCAGACCTCCATATTTCTCCTTATTTGCATTTTAACCTACACTTTAGCAGCCTGGAATGGAAATGACTTGTGCCATGTTTGTGTGTTTCTTTCTTTTTTTAGACATCTAATCTACTCGAAATGTTCTTTATCCATGCTCTTGAATATTTGTATCAGTCAAAATGCTCTTTCTACAGTGGAAAACAGATCATCATCCTGTAGTGTAGAAAGTATTTCATCGGTCAGTTGAACCCTCAGGCATAGTTTGCAGCTTCCCTGTATCAACAGCAGGAGCATCATCTAGAATGTTGTTAAAAATACAGGTTCCACGTTCTAAGACAATTTAATTGCACATCAATTTTTTTCATCTTTATTAACTTGGGTATTTCTTATTTACATTTCAATTGTTATTCCCTTTCCTGGTTTCCAGGCCAACATCCCCTAACCCCTCCCCCTCCCCTTCTCTATGGGTGTTCCCCTCCCCATCCTCCCCCTGCACATCAATTTTTAAGATGTCCTATTGGGCAGTCTTCTGATAAATACCCCACGAGTCCCTTGCCTCTTTTGCTTTCAGTTTCCTTTCAAGACTACAGTCCCATAGTGTTTTCTGTTCCAGAGGATGCTGGGTTTTTAATGTTCTTTCTTTTTTTAAAATTAAATTAGATTATTGTCCCCCTCTTGGTCAACCCTTCTCACAATCTTTCCCCCAACCCCTTGTCCTTCTCTGAGTGGGTGAACAGCCCCTTGGTGTTTCCCTACCCTTGCACATCAAGTCTCTGGGGCTAGGTACACTCTCTCCTACTGAGGCCAGACCAGGGAGCCAAGCTAGAAGAATGGCTGCTAATGCTGAACTTGCTGCCTCAGTTATGTGTTACACAGCCATCCCATGTTTGTATGGGGTGCTGTATTACATGAGGTGCTGTATTGTGCCCTTCTGTGTGGCTTATAAAGATTTTCTTAATCAAAAGACCATTGGTTTGATGACTTGTCACCCGTATCTGCTTATTATGCGAGTCACATATATCATGATGAAGGTAGCCCCTCATCCTGTCTCCTCTTTTTCAATCTGTTTCTAGAGTTACAGGTTTTCAGGGGCATAAAAAGTGACCTCAAACTCCTAGTGTTTAAATAAATAAGATGCGTAAGTTATATTTTTCCAAGTTTTTTTTCTGAAATGTTTGAGCTATATTTATCATTTAAAGTACTTCCTGGATCTTTGGCAGATCAATAGCTCTGTCTGCCTCTGTTTCTTTTTCCTTATGAGTCTTCCTATTTTTTCGCTTGTATCCTTTAGGTTTAATGACTGGTCTCTGTAGGGGGTGGATCTGATGTTAAAGGTCCTGTTCCCCAATTGGTTCTTGATCTGTCAGTAATGAAAGCTGTGGCCAATTGCTGGGTGGAAGGTACAGGCAGGACTTTCAGGTCTCTGGAGGCATGGAGATGCAAGGGAGAAGAAAGGAGTTTTTGCCAAGATTTGGAGAGAGGAGAACCGGGCAACTGTGTGAAATCTCAAAACGGAATGGGCACATGGACTGTTCCTACAGGTGGATGGTCAGGCAGGAGATAGTGGCACTCAGCGATTGTTAAAAAGGAACAAACTGTGTGTGTGTCTTTTATCTGAGGTTTCAAGGGAAGCTGGGAGGGGACAGGAAGCTTAGTTACCTCTTAGAGTAAAGGCAAGTAGAGTGTAAAACTACATGCCGCAGGTCTCTATTTCTCCTTCCCAATCTCTCAGTCCTAAAATTCATCTCAGTCATTTCACTGTGACATTCTCCTTAAATCAAGAAGTGCTTTTCTATAGTACATTAGCTGAAAAGTATTGCCATGTAGAGAAAATGCCACATGGAATGTGGTATAGAGGAGAGTGATTTAAACAACAAGGATAGCTTAGAGATCCACCCCCTACCCCCAAATCCCTCATAGGAGTTTTATGGTAAAGAGAAAATGTTTTTAGGTAGATATTTTAAAATTACTGGAAATATGTGCATATTATTTAGGAGAAATTAAAATCAAATTATTATTTAATTTTAATGAAGAGCTTAATCACTAATCATTTGTCTTCATTAGAATGCTACAAATCTGAATTTTTTTTTTTAATTAACTTGAGTATTTTTATATACATTTCGAGTGTTATTCCTTTCCTGGTTTCGGCAAACATCCCCCCCCTCCCTTCCTTATGGGTGTTCCTCCCCACCCCTCCCCCATTGCCGCCTCCCCCAACAGTCTAGTTCACTGGGGGTTCAAATCTGAATTTTTGAGCACCAACTTGATACCCAAGTGAAAAATTCTACACTTGACTGCAGTAGTACAATAAAGCTGCACTAAAAATATTGTATAAGACTACCTTCAAATTCTGTGAACAAGGCAAATATAAGCAAAGATGAATTTTACATATGGAGTCTGTTCTGTACCTAAGATATCTAATCTGAAACATGCACATTCCTGAGCACCTCAGGTGAGGGAAACACTATTGTATCTATCAGTAATCAAAATAATCTTTCAACTTGCATGGTCTAATTACTATAAGTAAAAATCATTAAGCAATATAATGTGTATAATATAAAGTACTGAAAATGATCCATAAACCTGAGGAAGAAGATAGCACTATTCTGAATATCCTCAGAAGAGAAGACAAAATTTGGGGGCTTAGGGAAAAAATGAGGATAAAATATAACTATCATCAAAAATAAAAAGTTATATTAGCAATACAGGTCATCAAAAGACTGCGATTTCTACTTGCAGAAGGGATAGAGTTAAGAGTACTTACTATGGACCTTTGGAAAATGAAGCAAGAGGGGAAAGGAAGAAATGATGATAGGAAATAGGCTTGGGTATGTAAGTGGGTAGTACCTCCCATGGCTGAAAGGCGTTGGGTTTCTGGCAGTCTCGATCTTGGCACAGATCCCGAATGGCATGGCCCAAGGCAAGCACAGCAAGCTGAATGCTGTGAATGAGTCCTGGCTCAGTATAATGCCAAAGGAAGTCATTTCTCTTGAATAAGTGGGTTTCTATGGTCTTGGTAGTGTCATAGGTCCAAGTTGCCTGAGAATAGTTGGAAATGCATTGGCTCAAATCACCATCTTTGATGTGTTTACAGGCAGAAAAAAGCATGGCAAACTCATGTAGGGGTTTGTTATTGTCACTGGGGTACATATGCAGAGTTTGAAGAAAAGAATGGAAAGAAGACATATTTCCTCTCCTAAAAGTAAAGCCCACTACTTTGCCAAGCTTCTTAACATTGGGAATGGTGATAATCTTGGCAGCAGTTGACCAGTTATCACTAGCGATCCAGATCTTACTTATTTTCCTCTCGATGGCTTTGTTGAAGAGATTGAAGACGTGGAATTTCCTAAGAAACACCACGATGACATTGACCTGGGCTTCGGCAATGATTTTCTCCAGAGTCTGGTTGATTCTCACTTCAATGGTATTATCTGAGAGGAAGGCTGGCAGAACCTCTTTGAAGGCGATGCACACATTGTTTTCAGCAGCCTGGATTGCAAATGTGTTGAGCGCTAGTCTTCCATAATCATCATCAGTTGTTATGGCACCAACCCAGTTCCATCCGGATTGTCGGATCAGGTGAGCCATTGCTTTAGTTTGGTAGAAGTCACTGGGCACGGTTCGTAAAAACGAAGGAAAGCGGATTTTGTCACTCAGGATTTCTGCAGTGGATTCATAACTCACCTGAAAGTGGACAGAATCATTGAGTTATGGTGGGGGGCGGGCACAGGAGTTCATTTCCTTTTGATTCCTACAGCCTTTTCCTAAATTGTCTTTCTACAAAGAAGATCAACTCATCTTAACCCAGGGATGTTAAGTCACATCGCCTTCTTTGAACCTGGTTGATGTTATTATGGAGACAGCAGGCCCTCAGAGGTATGTGTCTTCTCCAAGTTAAGTTAAAAATATTCAGAAATTGGTTGTTGGAATAGTGCAGAAGTTACTTCCTAGTAAATTCCTACCTTCCCCTGATCCTAAGAACAAATGTGATCAAAACCAATGAATGGAGGAAGTAAAAACCTACCTGTGGCATGAGCTGTAAATTCAGCATCCTGGAGACCGCCATGGATATTTCGGAGTAGCCAGCACCTATGACGGCCTTGACCCTTGGCATGTAGCTGGAATAGTCACATTGAAAGATCACGGTTTCTCTAGAGCAGTTGAATTTAGAGAGGAACCTCAGGGTGGCAGCCATTGCCGCTGTGACTTCAGTACAAGTGTCATAGATTTCATACCCCAGCTTAACTCCAGACAACAGACTTGAGTTATTGATCATCTCAATGCTGTGTATCATAGCCAGAGTTTGAAGAAACACTGATATTTCAAAGCTGTTAAAAAAAAACATTTTCTGAAGCAAAGCATAGCATGATATGAAGATATCTCTCACTTCACCAACCTCTCTGCCCTTCGATGAATAATTTTTGGATGACTCAAGCTGATTTCGTGAAAAGTATGAACTTTATTTGAGAATAACCATTCCCCTCCCCTCCAACTGATCATGAGTTTTAACAGAACACTTTATATTTATTTATTGACAATTTCATAAATGTAAACGATGTACCTTTCAAAAATGTTTTTAAATAAAATAAAATTCTATCACTTTCCTTCCCCCTCCATCTCTCCCCCATAGTTACTCACACCCAAAAACCTCCCATGCTCTTCCAACTCTAGATGATAGCCTCTTTTTCTTTGAATATATATACACAAATATATATACACAAATATATATGTAATAATCACAGAATCTCTCTCTCCATATATACATATATATACATACACATACACACACACACACACACACACACACACACACACACACACACATATATATACATACATATATATATTCCTGCTGAATCCATTTTGGTTGCTTGCATTATATGGTTTCAAAGCCAGTCACTCTGTATTGAATAAGCAATAAGTAGACTCATTCCTGAGAGGGACTATGTCTCCTTCTCCCAGCAGCCATTTATTAGTTGCCTTGATTATAGCCACTCTCAGTCCTTCCTTTGACTTACCCAGGGAAAGTACTTTTAATGGAAAACTTTAACAGGGATAATGTCTAAAACAAGTTCCTTAGCTACAGTGCAGCATTTAGCCTTTTCTTGACGAATCTTGGGTTCGTGTTGAACATTTTGTTTAATGCTCTGTGGTATATGGTGTTGAGTCTTGTTCTCTTTTGCTGTTAACATGTCAGCATGTTATTGGTGACAGTGCATATGCTTCTTAGGCTTAAATCCTATCTTATAGTTTTGTGGTTTTGATTTGCTGTGGTTGGAAATCAGATAAAGGAGCCCTTTATAAATTTAAATTATTATTTTAAAAAGGTTTTTTTTTTGAGATTATAATGATATCATTTCCTTTTTTTTTTTAATTTAAACTCTCCCGTATTCCCCATTATGATCTCTTTAAAATACACGGGCTTTTTAAAAAAATTAATTGTTCTTACACACATATATGTCTTTTAAATACAGAAATAAGACTTTTAAGACTTCCTGGGTAGACATGAGAGCCGCTCACCAGGAGCGCTGACACATCTGAGAGCAGAGGTGACACCAACTCTTCTGCTCCAAGTGACCCGCCTGGAGCCCTCAGAAAAACCCAGAAGCAGTCTGGAACAGGACATTAAAGTTTCTGCCTGTGCCTAGAGCTGACTCAGTCCCACAGCTCTCTGTACCCAAATCCCATGGCGGGAGAGAGCTGGATTCTCAGAAGTGCAGACAATCCTAAGAGCTCAAGAGAAACTACCAATTCTGCTCGCATACCTGGTCCAAGAGGAACTTACCTAGTGCTCTCTGGACACAGGAACCTAGGAGCAGTCAGGGGCAGCACCCTTCTGGTTTCTGCTTGTGCCCAGAGTTGACCTAGTCCTACAGCTCTCTGTACCCAAATCCCGTGGAGAAGGGAGCTAGACTTTCAGAGGTGCAGATAATCCTGAGAGTTCAGGGGAGATCACTACTTCTGCACACATTCCTGCTGCAAGAGGAACCTGCTTAGTGCCCTCTGGACACAGGAACCTAGGACCAGTCAGGGAGAGGATCCTTCCAGTCTCTGCCTGTGCCCAGAGCAGAAAGTCAGTTGCCAGGAGCACTGACATACCTGAGAGCAGAGGTAAGACCAATACTTCTGTTTCAAGTGACCTGGCTGGAGTCCTCAGGACACACACCCTCAGGAGGAGTCTGAGACAGGACCCTTCCAGTTTCTGCCTGTGCCCGGAGCTGACCCAGTCACAGAGCTTTCTAAACCCAGACCCTGCTGGGAGAAAACATGTCTACAGGAGTGCTGACACACAGGTTTAAAGGAGGGTCAAGCCACTGCCAGAGACAGCAAGACCAGCTAACCAGAGACAACCTGACGGCGAGAGGCAAGCACAGGAACCTAAGCAAAAGAAACCAAGACTACTTGGCACCATCAGAGCCCAGTAATGAAAACAAAGCAAATACTGGGTAGCTTAACACACCAGAAAAGCAAAATTTGGATTAAAAGCATCTCATGATGATAATACAGGACTTTAAGAAGGACATAAATAACTCCCTTAAAGAAATACAGGACAACAGAGGTAAACAATTAGAAGCCCTTAAAGAAGAAACACAAAATCACTTAAAGAATTTCAGGAAAACACAATTAGACAGGTGAAGGAATTGAACAAAACCATCTAGAATCTAAAAATGGGGATAGAAACAATAAAGAAAGCACAAAGGGAGACAACCCTGGAGATAGAAAACCTAGGGGAAAGATCAGGAGTCATAGATGCGAGTATCACCAACAGAATACAAGAGATAGAAGAGAGAATTTCAGGAGCAGAAGATACCATAGAAAATATTGAGACAATAGTCAAAGAAAATGTAAAACACAGAAAGCTCCTAACCCAAACCATCTAGGAAATCCAGGACACAATGAGAAGATCAAACCTAATGATAATAGATATAGAAGAGAGAGAAGATTCCCAACTTAAAGGACCAGTAAATATCTTCAATAAAATTATAGAAGAAAACTTCCCTAAGTTAAAGAAAGAGATGCCCCTAAACAAACAAGAAGTCAATAGAACTACAAATAGATTGGATCAGAAAAGAAATCCTTCCCATCACATAATAGTCAAAACACCAAATGTTCAAAACAAAGAAAGAATATTAAAAGCAGTAAGGGGAAAAGGTCAAGTAACATATAAAGGCAGACCTATCAGAATTATACCAGACTTCTCACTAGAGATTATGAAAGCTAGAAGATCCTGGGCACATGTCATACAGACCCTAAGAGTACACACATGCCAGCCCAGGCTACTATATCCAGCAAAACTCAATTAACATAGATGGAGAAACCAAGATGATCCATGATAAAACCAAGTTTATACAATATCTTTCCACAAATACAGTCCTACAAAGGATAATAGATGGAAAACTCTAAAACAAGGATGGAAACTACACCCTAAAAAGCAAGAAAGTAATCTCCTTGCAAGGAAACCAAAAGAAGAGAGACACACAAACATAATTCCACCCCTGGAAACAAAAATAACAGGAAGCACCAATCACTATTCCTTAATATCTCTTAATATAACTGAACTCAATTCCCCAATAAAAAGACATAGACTAGCAGACTGGATACATAAATGGGAACCAGCATTTTGCTGCACTAAGGAAACACACTTCAGAGACAAAGACAGACACTACCTCAGAGAAAAGGCTGGAAAACAATTTTCCAAACAAATGGTCCCAAGAAACAAGCTGGAGTAGCCATTCTAATATCAAATAAAATTGACTTTCAACCAAAAGTCATCAAAAAAGATAAGGAAGGACATTTCATATTCATCAAAGGAAAAATCCACCAAGATGAACTCTCAATCCTGAATATCAATGCTCCAAATGTAAGGGCAACCAACATTCATAAAAGAAACCTTACTATAGTTCAAAGCGCACATTGCACCTCAAACAGTAATAGTGGGAGACTTCAACACCATAGAAACACTCTCAGGAGTGGACAGATCATGGAAACAGAAACTAAACAGAGACATTGAGAAACTAGCAAATGTTATGATCCAAATGGATTTGACAGATATTTATAGAATATGTCATCCTAGAACAAAAGAATATACCTTCTTCTCAGCACCTTATTGTACCTTCTCCAAAATTGACCATATAATCAGTCACAAAAGAGGCCTTAACAGATAAAAGAAGATTGAAGTAATCCCATACATCCTATCAGATCAACACAGACTAAGGCTGGTCTTCAACAACAACAACAACAACAACAACAACAACAACAACAACAACAACAACAAAAGACAGAAATCCCACATGCACATGTAAGTTGAACAATGCTCTACTCAATGATAACTTGGTCAGGAAGAAATAAAGAAAGAAATTGAAGACTTTTTAGAATTTAACAAAAATGAAGGCACAACATACCCAAACTTACGGAACACAATGAAAGCAGTTTTAAGAGGAAAACTCATAGCTCTGAGTGCCTGCAGAAAGAAACAGGAGAGAGCATACACTAGCAGTTTGACAGCACACCTAAAAGCTCTAGAACAAAAAGAAGCAAATACACCCAAGAGGAGTAGACGGCAGGAAATAATCAAATGGGTGAAATCAACCAAGTAGAAACACAAAGAACTATACAAAGAATCAACAAAACCAGGAGCTGGTTCTTTGAGAAAATCAGCAAGATAGATGATCCCTTTGGCTAGACTAACCAGAGGGCACAGAGAGTGTATCCAAATTAACAAAATCAGATATGAAAAGGGAGACATAACTACAGATTCAGAGGAAATTAAAAAAAAATCATCACATCTTACTACAAAAGCCTATATTCAACAAAACTGGAAAATCTGGAGGAAATGGACAATTTTCTCGAAAGATACCAGTTACCAAAGTTAAATCAGGATCAGATAAACCATGTAAACAGTCCTATAACTCCTAAATCAATAGAAGCAGTTATTAAAAGTCTCCCAACCAAAACAAGCCCAGGACCAGATGGGTTTAGTGTAGAATTCTATCAGACCTTCATAGAAGACCTAATACCAATACTGTCCAAACTATTCCACAAAATAGAAACAGAAGAAACACTCCTCAATTCCTTCTGTGAAGCCACAATTATATTTATATTTAAACCCTTCACAATAGTCACAAATAATAGAAAATACCTTGGTGTGACTCTAACCAAGCGAGTAAAACATCTGTATGACAAGAACTTCAAATCTTTGAAGAAAGAAATCAAAGAAGATCTCAGAAGATGGAAAAACCTCCCATGCTCATGGATTCACAGGATTAATATTATAAAAATGGCCATCTTGCCAAAGCAGTCTACAGAATCAATGCAGTCCCCATCAAAATTCCAACTCAATTCTTCATACAGTGAGAAAGAGCAATTTGCAAATTCCTTTGGAATAACAAAAAACCCAGGATAGTGACAACTATCCTCAACAATAAAAGAACTTTTGGGGGGGATCACCATCCCTGACCTCATTCTGTATTACAGAGAAATTGTGATAAAAACTTTATGGTATTGGTACAGAGACAGGCAGGTAGATCAATGGAATAGAATTGAAGACCCAGAAATGAACCACACACCTATGGTCACTTGATCTTTGACAAAGGAGCTAAAACCACCCAGTAGAAAAAAGATATCATCAAATGGTGCTGGTTCAATTGAAGGTCAGCATGTAGAAGAATGCAAATCGACTCATTCTTTTCTCCTTGTACAAAGCTCAAGTCCAAGTGGATCAAAGACCTCCACATAAAACCAGATACACTCAAGCTAATAGAAGGAAAAGTGGGGAAAAGCCTCAACCACATGGCCTCTGGGGAAAATTTCCTGAATAGAACACCAATGGTTTATGCTCTAAGGTCAAGAATCGACAAATAGGACCTCAAAAAATTGCAAAGCTTTTGTAAAGCATATGACCCTGTCAAATAGAACAGAATGGCAAACAATAGATTGGGAAAAGATCTTTACCTATCTTACATCCAATAAAGGGCCAATATCTAATATATACAAAGAACTCAGGAAATTAGAGTGCAGAGAACCAAATAATCCTATTAAAAATGGGTTACAGATTTAAACAAATTTTCAACTGAGGAATATGGAATGGCTGAGAAGCACCTAAAGAAATGTTCAACATCCTTAGTCATCAGGGAAATGCAAATCAAAACAACCCTGAGATTCCACCTCATACCAGTCAGAATGGCTAAGATCAAAAACTCAGGTGACCAGCAGATGCTAGTGAGGATGTGGAGAAAGAGGAACACTCCTCCATTGTTGGTGGGATTGCAAGCTGGTCTGGAAATCAGTCTGCAGGTTCCTCGGAAAATTGGACATTCCACTACCTGAAAACCTAGCTATACCTCTCCTGGACATATACCCAAAAGATGCTCCAACATACAACACAGACACATGCTCCACTATGTTCATAGCAGCCTTATTTATAATAGCCAGAAGCTGGAAAGAACCCAGATGCCCTTCAACAGAGGAATGGACACAGACAATGTGGTACATCTACACAATGGAGTACTATTAAAAACTCTCAAAAACAACAACTTCGAGAAATTCTTAGGCAAATGGATGGAACTAGAAAATATCATCCTGAGTGAGGTAACCCAATCACAGAAAAACAAAAACAAAAACAAAGGAACAAACAAAAAAACACAGTATGTACCCACTGATATGTGGATATTAGCCCCAAAGCTCGAATTACTCAAGATAGAATTCACAAACTGCATGAAGCTCAAGAAGAAAGATGACCAAAGTGTGGATGCTTCAGTCCTTTTTAAAAGGGAGAACAAAAATATTCATAGGAGGAGATATGGAGACAAAGTTTGGATCAGAGACTGGAGGAATGGCCATTTAGAGCCTACCCCACCTGCAGATCTAGCCCATATACATACCTACCTACCACCAAACCTAGAAAATGTTGCTGAAGCCAGGAAGTGCATGCTGACGGGAATCTGAGATAGCTGTCTCTTGAGAGGTTCAGCTAGAACATGACAAATACATAGGCAAATGCTAGCAGCAAACCATTGAAGTGAGAATAACGTCCCCATTTGAGGAGTTAGAGGAACACTAAAAGGATTGAAAGAGCTGAAGGGGCTTGCAACTCCATAAGAACAACAATACCAACCAACCAGAGCTCCCAGGGACTAAATCACCATCCAAAGAGTACACATGGACAGACCCATGGCTCCAGCTGCATGTGTAGCAGAGGATGACCTTGTTAGGCACCAATGGGAGGAGAAGCCTTTGGTCCTGCCAGGGCTGGACCTTCCAATGTAGGGGAATGTCAGCGTGGGTAGACAGGAAGGGGTGGGTAGTTGGGGAGGGAAAACACCCTCATAGAAGAAGGGAGACTGGGGATGGAGTAGTGGGTTCATGGCTGGGAAACTGGCAAGGGGAATAACATTTGAAATATAAATAAAATGTATCCAATAAAAAAAAAGTGAATCAAAAACAAATCAAATACCCTCCCTCCACCAAAAAAGAATTCTTGTGTAATCTCACATAATTGTCTAGAGAATGGTGACTAGTGTAAATCAGAAACACAGCTGTTTCGGGGAACATTTCTTGGTTTGCTATTATTTCAGATACCTCAATAATTTAATCCTGATCCTTATTTCATTCACTACTGTACACAAACATTATAAGTCTAACCTCATATATAACGAAAGATCAGTGGATGCCTTTTAAGTGGAGAACTTAAAAGAGAGAACTTAAAGGAGAACTTCAGGGTTTTGATTCTAAAATTCCCTTAGAGTTTACTAAGTTATGATTACTTGGAAAATGCTGTCTGTCACTGTGGGATGTCTGAAGCTGAAATGTGGGAAATCACTGTTATAATCTTTATCTAAAAAGAAATGAGAGAAATGATTCATAGATTACTTTAAAATTAAACCATATCATATATTCATAGTCTCTTCTATGTAAGCTCAATGATCTTGGTTTCTCCAATGCTCTGAACATGGACCAGGTAATGCCAGTACTTGCTAACCCGTGGCTCAGTGTTTATTAAAAATAATTTTTCTTGAGGAGTGACAATAAAGCCAAACATTTAATTTATCTGTGATTTTTTTCTTTCTAGAAGGAACTTGTTAGATCAAAAGTTTCATTTTATATTTATCATTGGTTATTGGCTTAAAATTATGGGCTTCAGTTCTTTGGGTGCTAAGTTGGTGCTCTGAAAATCTTCCAATATTATTTTTTGTCATTTCAGCTAATCACTGGTTATAGTGACAGCAGCTCAAATGGACGTGATAGAAGGGAGGGGACCTCAGTAAAACACAGGAATCTCGTGAGATTGAAAAACATTCTTATAGGGCTTAGAAAGCATGATTTGATAAGGAAATAAGCAAGCAGGCAGGCAGGCAGGCAAGCAAAGAGGAGACTGAATGTGATGATGCGCTTTTGAAATTACAGCACTCTGGAGGTAAATACAAAAGGTATCAAGAGAACATGAGGCTAGCCTGAGGCATATAAGGGGTTGAGGCTAGCCCAAGGCACATAAGGGGACCTTATCTTAAAACAAAACAGGCAGAGAAGTAAAATAAAAGAAGACCTTAAGATTATATCAAGTTATAATCAGAACTAAGTCACTGGGAAGTTTGAGGGTCACATTGTCACAAATTGAAGCTAAGGCTACCTGCGTTCTTATTTGGCCTCATTGTTTTTAACAGATAGGAACTGTGAGTCAGTTTCACAAGATTAGTGTATCCTAAAACTGAAATTAACCAAAACATCTTGTTTTCCTTAAAAAAAAAAAAAAACAAACCAAAGCCCTCAATCCATGTGTAACAACCTTCCCCAGTTTTAGTTTTCACATGATGCAGTCCCAAGAATTACATTCCTTAGTTAGATCACTCACTAAAAAGGAAAAAGGAGCATTGATAAAGATACTCTTAGCTTATTAGCAAGGGATTCCATTATTCTAGAGTAGAATGAATGCAGCATTGTTGAAATGTGAACATTAAAAAAAAAAAAAAAAAGAAATGTGAGCATGAAAAACCCAACTGCGGACTTTTAAATAAGGCATAAAAAATAAACCTTTATTTATAATAATAAAGAATATGCTGGGGGTGACAGAAATGTAAGCACACTGTGTGTGCTTCCTGTAGTACAGAACAGGTTACAACATCCTTGTAAGTGACCTCAGAAATATTTTAAAGGCATAGTAAAAAAAATAATGATACATTACTGTAAAGTGTTCTCTACCTCTGTGCTTGGAATCTGATCACATATACATGGCTGAATAATCTATTTTAAGGACCACAAAACTAACTAGATATAACTTCAAAATACACACACGTTCTGCTTAATTAAAATGTCATTGAAACCAAGCCTGTCTTAGTCTTACTCAGAGCACAATATTGAATTGTGTGTATATTATTTTTAAAGTTTTACTCACCCAACACACTTCTGGATTTGTGGTTGCCTGGGATGGTCATCTGAGGACAACATTTTTTCGTGAATGGCAAACAAACCACCAATCATGATATGTCCAGGAGAGGTGATAGCCACGAAGTCATCTGGGGTATGACAAGACTGGGAGGTATCAAGAATAATCATGAAGCAAGTAATAAATACAAATGATAGGGCCATGCTGTCTCATTTGCTCAATTCATGAGGGTTATTAGGAGCCATTCAGCTCACAGATGCCAATGTTAAGATTTCCAAATTTCCCTAAATGCCTTGGAAGCACAGGACAATGTCCAGAAGTATTCAATATTCAGACTCTTGATGATAGTGAAAACAGTTCTCTCACCAATAAGACCATGCCAGGGTCCAACAGTCTCTGGTGTTGAGCATATGAGGGCTGGGGATGAACGGGTGGAATGTGAACACGGAAGCATGGTGACAGGACTGTAAACACAGATCTTTGGCACACTGCATTCTTTTACTCCAGAGGGAAGTCAAAGGATTTGCTTTCTGTTGGCTTTTCTTTTGAAGCATGTTGTAGAAACTTCTGGAAGAAACAGACTGGGAAAATTCTTCCGCGTTAAAAAATGGACAGCTGTATATTTTTAAACATGCTGCTCTCAATGCCAATGAATAGCAGTAGTTTCCCAGCTATTTAGAAAAAAAATATTCCTGCTTTTATTTTTTTATTTCTCCTGGAAATTTTGACTTACAAAAGATAAAATTGAGTTTATTTAGTTTTTTGAATCACTTCCAGTAGTAGTAGTAGCAGCAGCAGCAGTAGTGGCAGCAGCCTTTTGTTCTTCTGGGAAAAACTAAAAATAATATGAAACTTATCAGAGAGGAAAAAGCTGTGTTGCAGATCACTGTCATTTATGCTCTTGTGCTGTTTATTTGCTTCTATTTATTTCCTAACATAAACTTCGAACATGTTTTTAAATGCTTATACACCAGGAATAGCAATTTTACTAGTATACATTTCTACTTGCTTGTTTGTTTTGAGATAGGGTCTCTCTATGTAGCTCTGGATGGCCTGGAGTTCATTATGTAGACCAGGCTAGCCTGAAACTCACAGAGATCCACTTGTCTTTTGTCTCCTGAGTGATGGGATTAAAGACCTGTATCACCACTCCTGGCGACATGAAAATGAGATTTATTTTTATGTGAGTGCATTGTCTGTGTTCATGTATATGTACTAGGTGTGAGAGGCCAAGCCTACTCTATCTTGGGACTGGCCTCCATTTTAAGAGAAATTTGACCTATAGCTAAACCCAGGTCACACCCAAGTACCAGGCAGGACCCTATAGCTTGTCCTTGGCCCATATCCCAGATTACTCCCTAGCTACAGTTATTCCAAGAGCCTGAAACTGGAAAGAACCCATATGTCCTTCAACAGAGGAATGGCCAGAGATTGTAGCACATTTACAGAATGGGATACTACATAGCTATGAAAAATAATGGCTTCATGAAATTTATAGGCAATTGGAAAATATCCTGAGTGAGGCGACCCAATCACACACACACACACACACACACACACACACACACACACACACACACACACACACACAAAACCACACATGGTATGCACTCACTGATGGGTGAATATTAGCCCAAAATCTCTGATTACCCAATAATAGAATCCATAGACCGTAAGAAGTTCAAGAAGAGGGAAGACCAAAATGTGTTAGTCTTTCTTCCGTGGGGGAACAAAATACTTTTGGGAGAAAATATAGGGACAAAGAGTGGAGCAGAGACTGAAGAAAAGGTCATCCAGAGACTGCCCTACTTGGGTATCCATTCTTTATGCAGCCATCAATCTTAGTCATAATTGTTGATGCCAAGAAGTGTTTGCTGATAGGAGGTTGATATTGATGGCTCTCTAGAGGTTCTGTCAGAGCCTTACTGATACAGATGAGGATGCTTGTAGGTAACCATCGTACTGAACCCAATGGAGGAGTCAGAGAAAGGACTGCATGAGCTGAGGGGGTTTGTAATCCCATAGGAAGAACGACAGTATCAACCAACCAGACTTTCCAGAGCTCCCAGGGACTAAATTACCAACCGAAAAGTACACATGGAGGGACCCATGGCTCCAGCCGCATATGTAGCAGAGCATGGCCTTGTCTAGCATCAATAGGAGGAGAAGCCCTTCTTCCTAGGAAGCCTCCTTTTCCCAGTGTAGGGAAATGCCAGGGTTGGGAGTGTGTGGGTGGAAGTGAGAGCATCTTCATAGAAGCAAGGGGAGGGGTGATTGGAGGTGGGGAAGCAGATAACATTTGAAATGTAAATATATAAAATATCCAATAAAAACATCACTATGCACAAAAAAATTCTTAGCTATATTTGTTTTCTTTTGGCATTTTTCTGCCATTTTTTGGCATCTTTTGGCATTTTTTTGTTTAAATTTTTTATTCTTTTTTTTTTTTTAATCTGAAAGACGGAGAACATGGAAATGATGCTGGGTGGCTAGGGAGGTAGGGATGATCTGGGAAGGATAGGACAGGGTAAAGAATATGATCAAAATATATTGAATGAAAAAATATCTCTTGATTATATGCAACAGGGCAGCCCAGATGGATTAGAAGGTTAAGGCCCTCACTGCACAGTACTGATGGCCTGATTTTGGTACCCGAAACCCATGGAGAAAGAAGAGAACCTTTACCCATGCAGTGGCATGCACACACATGCACATATACATATTATATATACCATCATAACGGAGAAAATAACACTTGCTATAAAAGGTGTATCTCATGGGAAGGCAGTTTTTTTTTTTTTATTAACTTGAATATTTCTTATATACATTTCGAGTGTTATTCCCTTTCCCGGTTTCCGGGCAAACATCCCCCTCCCCCCTCCCCTTCCTTATGGGTGTTCCCCTCCCCACCCTCCCCCCATTGCCGCCCTCCCCCCAACAGTCTAGTTCACTGGGGGTTCAGTCTTAGCAGGACCCAGGGCTTCCCCTTCCACTGGTGATCTTACTAGGATATTCATTGCTACCTATGAGGTCAGAGTCCAGGGTCAGTCCATGTATAGTCTTTAGGTAGTGGCTTAGTCCCTGGAAGCTCTGGTTGCTTGGCAGACAGTTTTAAGTCTAACATCCCTCTTCTCTATGTAGGGTAGTAGATGAACTTCTAAAGGTGTTGTAAGAATACAATTGCATAACATGCTGTAGCATTTTAAATGATCCAGAGTAGCCATAGATTCAAAGAAGCATGTTGTTAGGCTGACGGATGAGTTGAGACTCAGCTCATTACATGACACCACACTTTTTCTCTTTAAGTTAGTACATAAATAGCCAACCTCATTATGACATTTTAATATATGTAAATCACACAGTTTGTTCATAATCACTCCCGTTATGCAACTATTTAACAAATGTTTTCTATACTTTTCTACTTTCTGGTAACAAGATTTTCTAATCGGATGCAAGGTGATGACTTCAGTTGTCCATAAACTTTAGTAAATACAAAAAAGTTTGGAGACCTTTTCAAATGCTAAGTAATTGCTTTCTTGTTATTTGCATGTGTGTGTGTGTGTGTGTGTGTGTGTGTGTGTGTGTGCGTGCGTGCGTGTGTGTGCGCGATTGAGTGGCTTTAGGAATTTTGCTCAGGTATACTCGAGGTTCTCATAAAATTCGATTGTGCTGGATAGATTTGGTCAACTTGACACAAATGAGGGTCGTCTGGGAAGAGGGAATCAGCCAATGAGCACGCTCTGTGGGCGTTGTCTTAATTGCTAATTTACATAGAAAGTCTCAGTCCACTGTGAGGAGCACCATCCCTAGGTAGGTAAGCTTGGGCTGTATGAGAAAAGTATCCAACCAAGCCAGAGCCAGCAAACCAGCAAACAGCTTCACTCCAAGGTCTTAGCTTCAGGTTTTGTATCAAGCTCCTGCTGTGAGCCCCCTCAGTGATGGAATCCTTTCCACCCCAGGTTGCTTTTAGTCAGCATGGCTTATCCCAGAAGCCAACAAGGCTAGCTTAACAACTGTTCAGTAAAATTTCTCAAATGTGCCAAATCCATTCCCAACAGAAGTGATTGTTTTTAAATAGGACATCACTTAGCCACTGCCTTCCTAGAATGAAAATCTCTTATTGAATTAGGCTTGAAGGAAGCTTGAGATTATATTAATTCTTTCAGAAACTCACTGTGGTAGTTCGAATGTTTGGCTCAGGGAAGTGTGGCCTTGTTGGAAGAAGTGAGTCACTGTGGGCATGGGCTTTAAGACGCTTCTCTTAGCTGCCTGGAAGCCAATCCTCTCCTTCATCTGGACTTCAGAGGAAGATGTTAAACTCTCAACTCCTCCAGCTCCATGACTGCTTGGATGTTGCCATGCTCCCATGATGGTAATGATGGTAATGGACTAAACCTCTGAACCTGTAAGCCAATCTCAACTAATGAGTCTTTATAAGAGTTGCCGTGCTGGCAGAACTTCCCAGGGAACAGCCACAACAGGTTCCTCTCAGCAAGTGCCTCTTGGCAGCAAAAAGAGTGTAGGGGTCGGTGTCTGCAGTATTTTTTTTGTCCCTGTCCTTCCTTTGGACAGGAACATTTCTGGGTTAAAAACTTTGAGATGGGTACATGGCCCCTTCCCTTGACTGGGGGCTGTGCCTATTTACTGGAGGTTGTCTCTGCAGGTTCTATCTCCTCTTTGCCTCACATCATCACTGGGTCCTGGGAGCCTCTTGCTTCCCTGGCATCTGGGAACCTCCAGTGGCTACCCCCAGTTCTTTATCTCCCACTGCTACATATTGTTATTCAAATTTCTGACCCTCTGTACTTCTCTTCCATTTCCTCTAGTACCTGATCCTGTCCCCCTTTTCCTCCCCTTCCTTTCTCCCTCCCAGGTCCGTCCGTCCCTCCCTCCCTCCCTTCCTCCCTCCCCCTCCTGACCAATGCAGATGCTTGGAGCCAATCATCAGACTGAACTCAGGATCATAGTGGGGGAGCTGGTGGGAGGCTTGGAGGAGCAGAGGGTTATTGCAAACTCATAGGAAGAAAAATGTGCTACCAGGGACTAGACCATTAACCAAGGAATGTACAGGGAGGAATCCATGGCTCCAGATACATATGTAGCAGAGAATGGCCTTGTCTGACATCAATAAGAGGAGAGGCCCTTGGTCCTGTGGAGGTTTGATGTCCCAGCATACAGGGATACTGGCATGATGGGTTGGGGCAGGAGTGAGTGGGTGGGTGAGGAAGCACTCCCATAGATGCAAAGAGGAGAGAGGGCCGATGTAGGATGGGGGGGGGTGTTGCGGAATGGTAACCAGGAAGGAGAATATCATTTGAGGTATAAGCAAATGGAATGATTAATAGGTAGATAGATAAATAGGTAGATATAGATAGATAGATAGATAGATAGATAGATAGATAGATAGATAGTTAAAAAGTTTCTGTGGTCATGGTGTCTCTTCACATCAATTAAAACCCTAAGACATGTATGTATAATATTCTTATTGTCCTCTTTTTGGTGATGTAAATTGAATCCAGTATGTCATGCATGCTAAGCAAATAAAAATCAATGAACTACACCCCAGCCCCATACATATCATCTTGGCTTTCACAGTTTGGATCAGGGTCAATGCTACCAGCCATTATTTAGATTCTATTACTACTACATAGGAGTTTTCTTTTGTCCAGGAACACACATGATAAAAACAACTATTCTTTCCCTAAAAATTATAAGTTTTATCATAAGCCATGGTTTCTGAAGGATAAAAACTCTTAAAGGAAATTATGAAATAGAAGTTAACGGTGACAGTAGATTGCTCAACCTTTAATCGGAAGATTCTGTATTTCTTTGTGCCAATTTTTATGTTGAAGAGATAATCCACTAAAATTACTTGAAGAGAACAGTATAGAAATGACATAATTCCCAAGTTAACCTCATATAGGCACCATTGCCTGGTCCATGATTATAGTGAGTACAAGTAATGATTAGATATGCTTTATTCTAACATGATTGGCAGCATTGCCAACTGAATTGCTAACAGCGTTGGAAGTGGATTGCTTTCCTGATGATGAAACACTGATTAGACTCAAGTTAGACTCAAAATGGGACTCTGGGTCAAGAGCCACATAATGTAGCACCAGCACTTGAGATTACTTCTAAATATGTGACCTTGGGCACTTGCATTTCTGTAGCACTTACCTTCCATCCCACTACTCAGCTTTCCACTCACCTTCTTTAGCCAAATGCTTTCTTCTGCTCCTTATTTTTTTATATCAACAATGACACCTGAGAGAATTGTTTTCAGGGCTACTAGCAATTTCAAAAAATATTTTAATTGTTTAAATACATCTTTAAGGTACACATTTAAAACAATTATATTTCAGTTATCTCCCAGAGGGGTTGGAAGAGGTAAGCCTGGCAGAATTCATGAAAAACACTGAATCTGTTGTACAGAGAGCCATCTGGTCTACCACACACAGAGCCAGAGGTTAGAAAATCACTCAGAATGAAAGAAATCAGCACTGCTACCTGATAGATGCCAGGGTCTACAGTCTAAGGGAGCAACAAGCAGAACATAGCAATGAGTTCTGCCTCAGAGTTTCACAGTGTCAATCTACTTCACATCTTTTTTTAGGGCTGCACACATGCAAAATACTTAGCCTAACGAAGCAGGTATTCAAAACATAATATCACAACACCAACAAATGTGAATGCAGTTTTTTTCTGCATGAGATAGGCTTTTCTTCTACAGTAATAAAGCCACAACTAAAGTTATTTTGCCCCTAAGAATATAACCTCTAGTGGTAAGCAATGAATACCACAATTGGTCATGTTCAACAGGGATTTATCACGAAAATGTCTTTTTTCATGCAAATGTCTTAAAAGCTTACTTCATTTTCCTTTTTATTTATTAAATTGTTTATGTGACCACTGCCTCTTCAACTTGAAGGCAAAGGTCATTTATACTTTGTATATGTCACAGTTCATTACTTCTAAAAATAAAATTGTAAGTTGGGTGGTTCAATTAAATATGTTAGAATTGTTTGGCTCAGTTTATAATCTGAAAAAGGTGCAAGCGAACATATACTAGATAAACTAATCCAAACTAAAGTTTTTCATAAGATGTGGTTACCTACTGTAACTATAGCTGCTATGATCACTCATAAAAATAAAATTATCAATTTACATCTCATAGTATTAGGCACCAGAATAAAATCACTTCACTATAAACCACAAAGGTCAATGAACTCTCCACTAAAGGTAAAATGACAAGGCAAAGACTTAAATCCCTAAAGGATTCAGTCATACATATAGTTAAGAAAACTGTTTTATTGTGTTAGATATCAAATATACAAAAGATTAATAGTCTTCAATACGTGTATAAAATAATCTGGTCTTCTTGAATTCTTTCCCCATTATATTTCTATTCCACTGAGTTGAAAGACACTTAGTTCAGTATTTCATCATTGTACTGCACCACATTGGGTCAACATTTTGCTCTAACTTAGGACATTGTAGGTCTCTGAATAGAATTAATAAAATCAGTGCATCCTTTGAAATTTTAAACAAACAAGCAGAGTAACATTCTGAGTAAATGAACACATTGAAAGAGTAGTCATTCCTTTTGTCAGATTATCTAAAAGGTTCTATTAATCTACACATAAAGAAACACTACTAATTAGAGCTGGATTGAACCATGGTTTCTGTGAAACACAGAAATGGTTATTGAGATACTGGTCCTGCCTTTGTTGTCATTTGTCAAGCAGAGCATCCTCACTAATCTTCCACCGGCAACTTCATCATGTGCTTGATACACATAACCACTTAACGTTAGTCAAAAGATTGTTAGTGAAATATCATTTCTCTTTCTACTTAGAGTAGAATGCAGCTCAGGTCACTTTCTGTGAGGTTGTACCTATCTACTTTATCACCAAAAGAAGTACAGAATGGTAACTTTCTGCTAAAGTGAACCAGCCACAGTTTATAATGCTTACTCAGACCCATCCGTATCTTCATTTTTCTAAGAAATTTCCATTCTTCTTAAAAATTTCTACCAGCAATACAAAATGTTAACTGTTATTTGACTGTTATGTGTATTGCGCATATATTGTGCAACACACACAAACACACTACACATATGTGTTTCCACACACACATACACATGCATACACACATGCCCACACATGTACCATAAAGGGAGAGCCTTAATATTTTGAGGAGCCATTTAGCCCTATCCTTGACCTCAGAAATCATGTAGTTGTTCCTCATCTTCTCCCTTCAACTTGATTATAGCTCCAACCATGAAGATTACTTCACCATCTTAGCACTTCTATAACAGGCAGTAAAATAAAGATCTCAATGCATCTAGCTATTATCTATCTCAGCATCCAATCATTGCTTCACGTTCTCTTTGGCACTAAATCTCTTATGTTTCAAACTTTATTTTCAGTGAACTCATTAGTAAAGTAAAAAGTTTTAGTCTTTGTGTACAACCAATTGGGAAAATTTGAAGGGTTTTAAAAAAACTGAATTAATTTTTTATGTGTATGAGTATTTGACTCTCTCTCTCTCTCTCTCTCTCTCTCTGTATGTGTGCGTGTGTGTGTGTGTGTGTGTGTGTGTGTGTGTGTGTGTGTGCGTGTGTGTGCCTGCCTCATGCCTGTCTGGTGCTTGTGAAGGCCAGAAGACAGCATTGGACTCCCTGGGCCTAGAGTTACAGTTAATTGTGAGCCGCTATGTGGGAGTTTAATATTCTGGAAGAATACCAAGGGTCGTCAATTGCTGAGCCATCTCTCAAGTCCCTGGAAACTTCTTTCAATATTTAACTAATTTGTAAATTGAATGAAAAAACAAATGTATGAATCAATACTTTGTTGTCAGTGCAAAATATTTTAAATCGAGTAAATGTCACATTTTTAATCAGTGTTTGATGTGTATAAGAATAGTTCCAGTCCACTTTGCTCTTTTTCTACATGACAAAAAGTAGAATTTATAGAATACAATAACTTCAGGAATCTCAAACTGTTCTACTTTTGTGTCATCATATACCCTAATAGAACATTTAATTGGAGAAGCCCTTATTTCTTCTGACCCAAGTAGCTATGTTAGGATCAAAGTTGAAGAAGCATGAAGTATTCTTTTTACCTGAAGATACTAATATTAGTGCATTTTCAGCCATTTTTAAAGTTTAGCTTAATCATGACTTCCTCGGTAAACTTACTCATTTTTTTTTCATGGTACCTTTAGGTGTTACTTTGTTGCTATTCTCTCTCTTTTTGTATAAGGTCAGAGGTCATGTCCACACACTCACTAGACTATGTCCAGTACTTCATGAAGAGCCTTCTTACAGATACTTATTGGGTAAGTAACACACAAGTAAGAAAAACACACGGATTGGTGACTATAGCATATGCTGCTGTTCCTGGTGGGGTGGAGAGAGCAGTAGGAAACCACAAAACAGGGAAGAACCCTGAAGGATGAGTAATGATGAAGACAACTCACAAGCTAAAAGCAGAAACTGCAGGTTTGCATTGGCTTCCTCCTGTTTGTGACGTCAGAGCTGGGATTAGTTGGAGGGGCATCAGTAACACCTGCCTCTGTGTCTATTCTTCTCTGTATTCTTCTCCTAAGTGGAACGTCCACACTTGGCTGAGGTAAGCCCAACATTCTACCCCACTACCTGGCTTCTTATTTGTTTTCCACAGGTTTGTTCCACAAGTACCATGCTTGTGTGTTAACTGTAAATAACCTTTTATTTCTGCTGCATAAACAGCTCAGCTCAGTAGCAAGGAATGCTGACATCTGGAGACATCTTACCACAAGTATCTAGACAGCAAATGCAGAGAGTCTGTGGTAGGAGAAGGCTGTAAGAATATGTTGAGGGTCTAGGGAGGTAACTCAGTTCCAGTATGCAGGAACCTCCAGGACCGATCCTCTCAACACAGGCACAGGGCATGGTGGTGCCAGCTTGCAACCCCAGCATCTGGGGGGCCAGGGCACGAGCTTTGTGAGTTCAAAGGTCCCCTTGAGCACTCAGCATTTTCAAGGCTTAATCTGGCTCTGCCAAAATAAAAAAATTGTTCAGAGATGAAGATACTTATATTATTTTTCTTCATTAATACAAACCAAATAAAACCTTAGAGATTTTGAGAGGACAGTGAGATAATGTGTGAGAGAGAAAAAGAATCAAACTTTGATAAATAAATGCCAAATACATGTTAGATTTTTTCTGTAGAGCCTGTGAAGCTGTTGCTATTTCATTTGCTTTTTATTATGCAAAAATAAAGGCCAGAGTACACAGCATGTAAGTAATTTAGAGAGATAACTTTCCCTATGATTGCTGTGTAGACTCCTGACTAATGGTTATATTCTTTATCAGATTAAATAGTTTAACTCGTTATCAACTTACCTTTACTCTGTGTGTGTGTGTGTGTGTGTGTGTGTGTTCCTTTAAACATACAAAGTAAAAAAATGAAAATTGGAAGTGAGTGAGGTAGAGTTGCAACTATTCTTGTGCTGAAGACCATTATCAAATTTCTTGAGGTTTCTAGAGAAGTTAACTGATCACGCAGAGATTCACTGCTTTGAGGAAGAACAGAGGGAATTTAGGTCACATATGCTGCTGACTTATGAAATTTGCTTCTTTCACCTAAACTACAACAATCACCTGATGTCCAATTATTCACTTTCCTGTAAATATTTTCGTTAATTGTTGGAGAGGTATTACAAGCCATGTTTAGAATACATTCATTTGTGTATTTGTGTATTAGACATTGCTCTAGATAACAGAGAAACAAAACTATACAACAGGGGGGGAAATAACCTCCTTATGTTTGCATTCTAGTGAATAATTACTATACATCTATACATACATGAGCAATATACATATATGATGATTTGAAGAAGAAGAATAAATCAGTTAAAAAGCAAAGATGTTTCCAGAATCTGTGTACACTTTTATTCTTACAACTTGGTCAGTCTTTCCAGCAAGGTGATTTATGAACAAAGACTAAAGGAGCAACGGCTATTCTTGGTTGGCATTCGACTACATCTGGAGTTAACTAAAGCACAAAACTGCCTGGGCATAACTAGAAGGGATTTTTGCTTAATTGGATCTTTTGAAGTGGGAAGATCCATTTCTAATCCAGATCTTTGAGGTGGGAAGACCCACCTCTAATCTGTTCACACCTTCTGCTGGAAACAGAAAAGAATCTCTCTCATTTTACCTGATTCCTCCTGCCCTCACTAGAAAGTCCATTTCTTCATTGACCTACTTCTTTGGAATTTTGGAATATACTGAAAACAGCTGAGAAATTCAGCTTCATCCTCATGAACTGAATAAGTACTGGATTCTTGGTTTCTTGGATCTTCCACATGTAGGCAGCCATTGTTGGATTAGCTGGACCATAGCCTGCAAGTCATTCAAATAAAATCATATATATGCATATGTAGATATATATTTACATGTATGTATTTATATGTATATAAAGAGATTCATTGAAATATTTGTAACATCATATTTAAATGAAAACTGTCAACTGATCAACAATATATTTAAAAGTGAGAGTTAGAAGCAATGCTTAAGGTAGAAATATACATTAAAAATCATACAAACAATAGTATTAAAGTTATGAATTAGAGGAGATATCTTCATTAACTAATAATGCAAATATTAAAGACTTTAGGTCTGAGGGCTGGTGGGAGTGCAAACATATAGCCACTATTAAATTTAATATAACAGTTCCTCAGGAAGATGGGAATCTATCTACTTCAAGATCCAGCTACACCACTTAAGGGTATACCCTAAGGATGCTTCACCTACCACAGAGGCTCAACTATGTTCACTGTGGCTCTATTGATAATAGCCAGACATTGGAATCAACCTAGATGCCTCTTAATAGAAGAATAGATAAAGAAAATATGGTACATTTATACAATAGAGTATTACTCTACCATTAAATAAAAAAAAACCAAACATAAACAACATCCTGAAGTTTGCAGGCAAATTAATGGAACTAGAAAAAATTATCCTGAGTAAGGTATCTCAAACCCAGAAAGACAAATATGATGTATGTTCCCTTATATGTAGATATTAGTGGTTAAGTCAGTAACAGCTGAGCTACAATCTCTAGAACCATAGCTGGGTGTAGAGTGAGGGAATAACAGGTAGAGCTAGACCTTGTTAGAATAAGGAAATAGAACAGATAGTGGTGGATGGGTAGAGATGCTGACACAGGAGGACCAAGTGGGAATGGGGAGGCAAGAGGGGCTGCAGGAGAGAATATGGGGAGAGGCAGGTAAAATTAAGAGCCATTTGGGTTAGAATATGGAAACCTAACAGTAAAAGCTTGCTAAAATGTGTAAACATATGAAGATAATATAAATGAGGTCTCCAAATAAGTCAGAGTCCCAACCGGTCATCTCTTCTCACCAAATGAAGTTTCTAGTGCTGTGATTGGGTTACCTTTTTAGCCAAAGGGGTCTGATGAGAAGCCCCAAACAATCCAGGCTGTTGCAAAAAAAAATAGTTTGCTTTCCCTGGTCTGACAGCAAGGCCCCATTACTGAATACAATACCTACACAACTCACTGAACGTGGAGACATTGAGTTGGTGCCTACATAGATAGAGGCTCATCACCTATGTTCTGGTGTCTTTGGTAAAGGAAGGTACTCTGTACACTACCAGAAGAGAAATGGAAATGCCAAGCCAGCTAGAACCCTTTGATCTACAATGTGTCCTGACTGCAAAATATGCTAGGGCAATGGTGGCACAAAACTTGTGAGAGTAACTAACCAGTCAATGTCTGATTTGACTTAAGGGCTAGTCCACAAGATGGAACCTGCTTAGGTGACAGAGAAACAGACTACATAGCCCAGGCAAGGACCTAGGGTAAAACCAGATGCTACTGTTACTAAAACAGAAGTTGCAATGAAATGACTCCTAATGGTATTCTGTTGCACTCATAGATCAGCGCCTTGCTCAGTTATCTTCAGATAAGTTCCTTCCTGCTGGAGGTGGGCACAGATACAGACAGAGACCCACTGCCAGACGTTATGCAGAGACTGAGAGACCTTGGAATACTCAGAGCTTAGGGAACCCCAAGGAAAAAGAGGCATAAAGAATGTAATAGCCAGAGGGTATGGAGGACACTAAGAAAACAAGTCCTTCTAAATCAACATGATCAAAGCTCATATGAATACACACATACTGAGGCAACATGCACACGACCTGCACAGGTCTAAACCAGGTCCTTTGTGAAAACATTTGGCTCCCAGTTTAGTATATTTATGGGATTCCTGAGTGTGTGAGTGACTGGATCTCTGATACTTGTGCCTTCTCTTAGATTCTTTTCCTTCTGTTTGTCTGTCTTCTCCAACTCTGATGTGACAGTTGTTTTAACTTATTATATTTTATTATTTTTATTGGATATTTTTATTTACATTTCAAATGTTATCCCCTTTCCCAGTTTCCCATTCATAAACCCCTCCCCCTTCTTCAACAGGGGTGTTCCCCCATGCAACCACCCATCTGATCCTGCCTCTATGCCATGACATTCCCCTACATGGGGGAGGGGGGTGTTGTCCAGCTTTGGCAGGACCAAGGGCTTCTCCTCCCATTGATGCCATCAAGGCCATCCTCTACTACATAGGCAACTGGAGCCATGAGTCTGTCCATTTGTACTCTTCAGATAGGGGTTTAGTTCCTGGAAGCTCTGGCTGGTTGGTATTGTTTTTCTGATGGGGTTGCAAAACCTATCAGCTCCTTCAATCCTATCTCTAACTCCTCCAAATGAAGACCATGTTCTCAGTTCAAAGGATGGTTACTAACATTCTCCTCTGTATTTGTTAGGCTCTAGCTGAGCCTCTCAGGAGACAGCTATATCAGGCTCCTGTAAGCATGAACTTCTTGGCATCAGCAATATTGTCTGGGTTTGGTAGTTGTATGTATATAGGCTGGGTCCCAGGGTGGAAAAGGATCTCAATGGCCATTCCTTCTTTCTATGCTCCATACTTTGTCTCCATATTTCCTCCTGTGGCTACTTTTGTTCTCCCTTTTAGGAAGGACTGAAGCATCTACACTTAGGTCTTTTTTCTTCTTGAGCTTCATGTGGTCTGTGGATTGTATCTTGGGTAATCTGAGCTTTTGGGCTAATACTCACTTATCAGTGAGTGCATACCATGTGTGATTCTTTTGTGATTGGGTCACCTCACTCGGGATGATATTTTCCAGTTCCATCCATTTGCCTATGAATTTCATGAAGTCATTGTTTTTGATAGCTGAGTAATACTTCACTGTGTAGATGTACCACATTTTCTGTATCCATTCCTCTGTTGAATGACATCTGGGTTCTTTCCAGCTTCTGACTGTTTTAAATAAGGCTGCTATGAACATAGTGGATTGTTAATCCTGCCAATCCATGAGCATGGGAGGTCTTTCTATCTTCTGAGATCTTCACATTCTTTCTTCAGAGACTTGAAGTTCTTGTCATACAGATCTTTCACTTGCTTGGTGCAAGTCACACTGAGATATTTTATGTTATTTGTGACTGTTGTGAAGGGTGTCCTTTCCTTAATTTCTTTATCAGCCTAATTATCCTTTGAGTAGAAGAAGGCTACTGATTTGTTTGAGTTAACTTTATATCCAGCCACTTTGCTGAAGTTGTTTATCAGGCTTAGTGGTCCACTTCCTATGGTTTTTCTTCTTTGAGTTTGTTTACAATTAGGTTGATGGATTTCCGTATATTGAACCATCCCTGCCTCCCTGGGATGAAGCCTACTTGATCATGATGGATGATCGTTTTGATGTGTTCTTGAGTTCAGTTTGTGAGGTCTTTATTGAGTATTTTTACATCAATATTCATAAGGGAAATTGGTCTGAGGTTCTCTTTCTTTGTTGGGTCTTTGTGTGGTTTAGGTATAAGTGTAATTGTAGCTTCATAGAAAAAATTGGTATTGTTCCTTTTGTTTCTATTCTGTGGAGTAGTTCGGACTGTATTGGTATTAGGTCTTCTATGAAATTCTGCACTAAACCCATCTGGTCCTGGGCTTTGTTTTGTTGGGAGACTTTTAATAAGTGCTCCTGATTCTTTAGGAGTTATGGGACTGTTTAGATGGTTTATCTGATCCTTATTTAACTTTGGTACCTGGTATCTGTTTAGAAAATTGTCCATTTCATTCAGAGTTTTGTTGAATATAGTCTATGTAGTAGGATCTGGTGATTTTTTGGAATTTCCTCAGATTCTGTTGTTATGTCTCCATTTTCATTTCTGAATTTATTAATTTGGATACACTCTCTGTGCCCTCTGGTTAGCTAATGCTTTATCTATCTTGTTGATTTTCTCAAAGAACCAGCTTCCTGGTTTTGTTGATTCTTTGAACAGTTCTTTTTGTTTCTACTTGGTTGATTTCAGCCCTGAGTTTGATTATTTCCTGAAGTTTGCTCCTCTTGGGTGTGTTTGCTTCTTTTTGATCTATATCTTTTAGGTGCGCTGTCAAGTTGCTAGTGTATGCTCTCTCCAGTTTCCTTTTGGAGGCACTCAGAGCTATGTGTTTTCCTCCTAGAACTGCTTTAATTGTGTCCCATAATTTTGGGTATGTTGTGCCTTCATTTTCATTAAATTCTAAGGATATTTAATTTCTTTTTCTTTGTCTACCAAGTTATCATTGAATAGAGTGTTGTTCAGCTTCCATGTGTATGTTGACTTTCTGTCATTTTTGTTGTTATTGAAGACCAGCCTTCGTTTGCATTCATCTGATAGGATGCATGGGATTATTTCATTCTTTTTGTATCTGTTGAGGCCTGTTTTGTTACCAATTATACAGTCAATTTTGGAGAAGGTATCATGAAGTGTTGAGAAGAAGGTATATTATTTTGTTTTAGGATGAAATTAATGGTGTGTCTCTACGGTACCGAGAACAGGGTATAGGCCTGGGGGATTTAACTAAAGACTCAGACTCGGGTCATTTGGCAAGAGAGAGTGCCATAACTTTACTGAATTTCACACAATATATACATCAAGTCCTCGGGGGTGAGAGGGGACCCTGGATGTACAGTGGAAAAACAAGTCTATGTTCTCAGGACAAAAACAGGAGCACAGAAAGTGGAAAAACAAGTTTCTGTTCTCAGGATAAAAACAGGAACTGACTCAGGACTTTGTTGTTCGGGCTTTTTAACCATAGTTGCTACATTGTGTGCTACAACTTTGGGCAACAAGCTAGCAGAGCAATTCATCCCATGGGGTGGGGCTGGGCCCAACAATTCCCCCTTTTTTATTTATAAATTAGCACCTGTCTTAGGTGACTCATGGATGTCAGAGTCTGCCTTACCCATCATTGGGCAGCATACCCAGGCCTCATGGACTCCCTGTCTTAGGTTGACAGACACCCCCATGGTCTTACTCATCCTTGGCCGTCTAATTTTTATACATGCTCAGCCATATTTGAGCTGATGGGTTGCCCTCAGCCAAAGATAACATTATCTGTCGACTGACAGCTTGGCTCTGGGCTTGTTTTCTGCTCAGGCGACAAAGAAAAAATGCACACACCAGGGCAGTTCCAAGAGCAATAATGCCCAAGGAGGAGGTGCCAATAGCAGCAGTGATGCCAAAGTCTTTCTTATCAGGATTAGTTGATTTTTCTCCTGAATGATTGACAGGCAATGGAACTATGCCTGGGATCTACACAACCAGGGCAGTGTCCTCTGATCTCCAGCAGCTTCATGTAGATGGCATTCCTGTGAAGAATAGTCAAGACTAGCTTCAGCATTAGTACTATTCCAAACCACAAAGAAAAATGGAGGAATTACACAGGTGAAGGAAGAGATATTAAAATTTTTACTAAACCTACTATTTTCAAATTTTAGGGAACCTTCAAATGTGATAGACGTATTCCAAGAGTCAGTGGAGTTAAAAGCTTCCCCTGTCTTAACATCAGAGGAGCAGCATCCAGGCATGTAAAAGGACCACAAAGAAACATTCCAGGAGGAAGTGGAGGAAACAATGTGCTCTGCTTGTAACTGTTCTTGTACAAGTTTATGGGCTGCCTCCAATTTTTTCAGAGAATAGGAGGCCACTGCTCCATCCATACAAGATCATAACAGGAAACAACTTAGCAGTGGCCCCCATGATACCTTCCTAATCCCATCCCATCTGCATGGGCTCAAATAACTAGCTCCCCGTCAGACACAGGTTAAGGGTCCACCTGTAGTTATCTCCCCAAACCCTTACTGGGGGGCAAATCCCTATTTATGCAGCATCGTCTGTACTGGTTGGATGGTAACCATAGCTCCCATATCATGTAAGATGTAACCCCCACCCTCACCCCCTAACCCGCAGCAGCATCTCTCTGAGCTGTCTGGGCACACTGCTCCTGACATTCTCCTCTCCATATGAGACAATCTCCCCCAGACAGCACTGTCCTACATAATTGTAAGTAAAGGGAGCAAGGGGACCATAAGCAGAGCAACTCCTTAAAACTCAGAGGAACATGTTGTCTAATAAATTGACCTGTATTATTGGGGTCCAGGACTTCAACAACAGATATGCCGCTCCCTATCCAGAGTGAGGCTCAGGAAAAATCACCCCTTTCCTTGGAGCATTCTCTCCATAACACCACTCCAAGGAAGGATAGGGTTCATAGGCAGGAGGAGCAGTAGCTCCCTCTTCTTTAAAGAAAGGATTTTTACAGGAGGATGAGATTCTGATTTTTTAGCAACCCTGCACTTATTAATCTTCCTTTTAAGCTCCTCTATTTCTTTTTCTAATGTCTCTTCTTTATCCTCCTCTGAACTTGAATCCTGATCTGAATCAGAGGTTTGTAAAGACTTATGAGAAGCATCAGCTTGTGCTGCTCCCAATGTTCTTTCTATCTCTGATATTTGTTCTTTAATTTTAGCCTTAGTACTCAAGAGAGCATCCTTGACCAATCTTCGCAAAGAGAATGTAGTGACAGGAATGCTCTCAGGGTCACCTCTCTGCAGTGTTTTTTTTTTTTTTTTGTTTGTTTTTTTTTTTTTTTTTTTTTTTTTTTTGCAAATCTGTCTTAACATGTTCCCAATCAGGAATATTAAGTCCTCCTGAATGAACAAACCAGGGGTTAGTCTTTTCTAAAGTTTTAATAAATTCTTTAGCTGTTTTTACCTTTATCCCTGTTCCCTCTTGTTCGAGCAGAGCTATCATCTGATCTATTACTGTAATGTGGAACTTGAGGTTCTCATGGTGCGATCCTTTTACTTACTGCAAAATAAATTTACTTTCCGTTTGCCACTGTGCCACTCACCCAATATATACACCAAGTCCACTGGGCGGAAAAATCCTGGAAGCACAGTGGAAAGACAAGTTTCCGTTCTCAGGATAAAAACAGGAACACGGAAATGACTCAGAACTTTGTTGTTTGGCTGTTTTAACCATAGCTGCTACATTGTGTGCTACAGCCTTGGGCAACAAGCTAGCAGAGCAATTCGTCCCACAGGGGTGGGGGCTGGGCCCAACATGAAATGTTCTATAAATATCTGTTAAATCCATTTGGTTCATAATTTGTTAGTTTCTCTGTGTCTCTGTTCAGTTTCTGTTTCCATGATCTGTCCATTGCTGAGAGTGGGGTGTTGAAATCTGCCACTGTTATTGTGTGAAGTACAATGTGTACTTTGAGCTTTAGTAAGGTTTCTTTTATGAATGTGTGTGGCTGTGCATTTGGATCATAGATATCCAGGATTGAGAGTTCCTCTTGGTGGATTTTTCCTTTGATGAATATGAATTGTGCTTCCCTTTTTTGATAACTTTTGGTTGAAAGTCGATTTTATTCGATATTAGAATAGCTACTCCAGCTAGTTTCTTGGGACCATTTGCTTGGAAAATTGTTTTCCAGCCTTTTACGCTGAGGTAGTGTCTGTCTTTGTTACTGAGGTGTGTTTCCTGTGTGCAGGAAAATCCAGGGTCCTGTTTATGTATCCAGTCTGTTAATCTATGTCTTTTTATTGGGGAATTGGGTCCATTGATGTTAAGAGATATTAAGGAATGGTGATTGTTTTTTCCTGTTATTTTTGTTGTTAGAGGTGGGATTATGTTTGTGTGGCTCTCTTCTTTTTGATTTGCTGCAAGAAGATTGCTTTCTTTCTTTTTCTAGGGCACAGTTTCCCTCCTTGTGTTGGAGTTTCCCATCTATTATCCTTTGTAGGGCTGGATTTGTCAAAAGTTATTGTGTAAATTTGGTTTTGTCATAGAATTCTTGGTTTCTCCATCTATATTAATTGAGAATTTTGCTGGATATAGTAGCCTGGGCTGGCATGTGTGTTCTCTTAGCGTCTGTATGACATCTACCTAGGATCTTCTGGCCTTCATAGTGTCTGGTGAGAATTCTGGTGTAATTCTGATAGGTCTGCCTTTATATGTTACTTGACCTTTCCCCCTTACTGCTTTTAATATTCTTTCTTTGTCTTGTATGTTTTGTGTTCTGACTATTATGTGACAGGAGGATTTTCTTTTCTGGTCCAATCTATTTGGAGTTTTGTAGGCTTCTTGTATGTTTATTGGCATCTCTTTCTTTAGGTTAGGAAAGTTTTCTTCTATGATTCTGTTGAACATATTTACTGGCCCTTTAGTTTGGGAATCTTCACTCTCTTCTATACCTGTTATCCTTAGGTTTGATCTTCTCATTGTGTCCTGGATTTCCTGGATGTTTTGGGTTGTGAGCTTTTTGCATTTTACATTTTCTTTGACCATTGTGTCAATGTTTTCTATGGTATCTTCTGCCCCTGAGGATCTCTCTTCTATTTCTTGTATCCTGTTGGTGATGCTTGCAGCTATGAATCCTGATTTCTTTCCTAGGTTTTCTATCTCCAGGCTTTTCTTCCTTTGTGATTTCTTTATTGTTTCTATTTCCATTTTTAGATCCTGGATGGTTTTGTTCAATTCCTTCACCTGTTTGGTTGTGTTTTCCTGTAATTCATTAAGGGATTTTTGTGTTTCCTCTTTTAGGGCCTCTGCTTGTTTACCTGTAGTGTCCTGTATTTCTTTAAGGGAATTATTTATGCCTTTCTTAAAGTCCTCTATCATCATCATGAGATGTGCTTTTAAACCCAAGTGTTGCTTTTCTGGTGTGTTTGGATATCCACTATTTGCTTTGGTGGGAGAACTGGGCTCTGATGATGCCCAGTAGTCTTGGTTTATGGTTTATGTTGCTTAGGTTCCTGTGCTTGTCTCTTGCCATCTGGTTGTCTTTGGTGTTAGCTGGTCTTGCTGTCTCTGACAGTGGGTTGTTCCTCCTGTAAACCTGTGTGTCAGCACTCCTGGAGATCGGCTTTCTCCCAACCGGTTCTGGGTACAGAGAGCTGTGTCACAGGGTCAGCTCCAGGCCCAGGCAGAAACTAGAAGGATCTTGTCCCAGACTGCTTGTGGTTTCATGTGTCCTGAGGGTCCCAGGCTGGTCCTTTGGAGCAGAAGTGGTGGTCTTACCTCTGCTCTCAGGTATGTCAGAGCTCCTGGATACTGGCTTTCATCTCTCAGCACAGGCAAAGACCTGAAGTATCCTGTCACTGAATGCTCCCAGGTTCCTGTGTCCTGAGTGCTCTAGGCAGTTTCCTCTTGGGTCAGGAATGTGAGCAGAAGTGGTGGTCTCTCCTGAACTCTCAGGATTGTCCACACTTCTGAGAGTCCAGCTCTCTCTTCCGTGTGATTTGGGGTTATTAATATTTTTATTGGATATTTTTATTTACATTTCAAATGTTATCCCCTGTCCCAGTTTCCCACCCATAAGCCCCCTATCCCATACCCATCCCCCTTCTTCTATGATGATGTCCCCCCACCCATCCACTCACTTTCTGCCTCTCCCCCTGTCTACATTGGGGGGTCCAGGCTTGGCAGGACCAAGGGCTTCTCCTCCCATTGCCCAATATTTTATAATTGTACCATAGAAGCTTGTTTATTTTTTAATGAGAAGTGCAAGGAGTAGATCCTGATGGAAGAGGCAATGGGGTGAAACTGGGAGGAATAGAGTCATGGTAATCTGAATTCAGGGTATATTGTATGAGAGAAAAAAACCTGTTCTCCATAAAAAGCAAAATAAAAACAAACAAGCAAACAAACACAATTTTCTTTAATTTGCCATTTTATTTCTGCTAGAGATGAATTTCTGGGATTTTCATTCAACTTTCCTCATTTTCACTTTCTTTTCCCACCTTCCAGATATTTTTGTTGGTAATTGGATTTTGGTTTATATTGGTTTATTTCAGCACTTGAAAAATATTGTGTCAAGTCCATACTTCTGTTTAAATATTTGTGTCAAACATTGTAACAATCCCTTTTCCATCTGTGTTTTCACACATTGAGGTTTGTAATCAGGAGCAGCTCCCATATGCCAGGCCGGCCAATGCTTGGCGTTCTACACACACTTGTAGAACAAATTCTCCTCAAGAAAGGACACATGCTATTCTGATGCTTCAATCCCTTGCCCGAAGAATTTCAAGTCAGACTCCTGGAAATAACTATTTTTATCTATAAATAACATTTTTTAACTCAGGAAAAAAACCTGTGAGATAAATAGAATTTGCCATTTATAAAGGGATAGGAAGAATGAACTTTTGATTCTGATTTTATAGGTCAAGTGTCTATCTGGTCAAAGTTACTGGAAAATTTTCCAACTCTAAAATTTGTACATTTTTCCTTCTAATTTTTTTGTCCATAAATTTACTGAAGTTGTCAGACTACTTGGTTGTGTGG